>NC_090177.1:4617482-4647482 GCF_024679245.1 Pseudorasbora parva | reverse complement strand
TGTGGCCTGATTTTGTTGTTGTGTGGCTTGATTTTGTTGTGTTATGGCTTGATTTTGTGGTGTTGTGGCTTGATTTTGTTGTGTTGTGGCCTGTTTTGTTGTGTTGTGGCTTGATTTTGTTGTGTTGTGGTGTGATTTTGTTGTGTTGTGGCTTGATTTTGTTGTGTTGTGGCTTGATTTTGTGGTGTTGTGGTTTGATTGTGTTGTGGCCTGATTTTGTTGTTCTGTGGCTTGATTTCATTGTGTTGTGGCTTGATTTTGTTGTGTTGTGGCTTGATTTTGTTGTGTTGTGGCTTGATTTTGTTGTGGCTTGTTTTTGTTGTGTTGTGGCTTTTTGTTTTGTTGTGGCGTGATTTCGTTGTGTTGTGGCTTGATTTTGTTGTGTTGTGGCTTGATTTCATTGTGTTGTGGCTTGATTTTGTTGTGTTGTGGCTTGATTTCATTGTGTTGTGGCTTGATTTTGTTGTGTTGTGGCTTGATTTTGTTGTGTTGTGGTTTGATTGTGTTTTGGCCTGATTTTGTTGTTCTGTGGCTTGATTTCGTTGTGTTGTGGCTTGATTTTGTTGTGTTGTGGCTTGATTTTGTTGTGTTGTGGTGTGATTTTGTTGTGTTGTGGCTTGATTTTGTTGTGTTGTTCTCTTGATTTTGTTGTTTTGTGGCCTGATTTTGTTGTTCTGTGGCTTGATTTCGTTGTGTTGTGGCTTGATCTCGTTGTGTTGTGGCTTGTTTTGTTGTGGCTTGATTTGGTTGTGTTGTGGTGTGATTTTGTTGTTTTGTGGCCTGATTTTGTTGTTCTGTGGCTTGATTTCGTTGTGTTGTGGCTTGATTTCGTTGTGTTGTGGCTTGTTTTGTTGTGTTGTGGCTTGATTTTGTTGTGTTGTGGTGTGATTTTGTTGTGTTGTGGCTTGATTTTGTTGTGTCGTGGCTTGATTTTGTTGTGTTGTGGTTTGATTGTGTTGTGGCCTGATTTTGTTGTGTTGTGGCTTGATTTCGTTGTGTTGTGGCGTGATTTTGTTGTGGCTTGATTTTGTTGTGTTGTGGCTTGATTTTGTTGTGTTGTGGCTTGATTTCGTTGTTTTGTGGCTTGATTTTGTTGTTTTGTGGCTTTATTTTGTTGTTTTGTGGCCTGATTTTGTTGTTTTGTGGCTTGATTTCGTTGTGTTGTGGCTTGATTTTGTTGTGTTATGGCTTGATTTTGTTGTGTTGTGGCTTGATTTTGTTGTGTTGTGGCTTGATCTCGTTGTGTTTTGGCTTAATTTCATTGTGTTGTGGCTTGATTTTGTTGTGTTGTGGTTTGATTGTGTTGTGGCTTGATTTTGTTGTTTTGTGGCCTGATTTTGTTGTTCTGTGGCTTGATTTTGTTGTGTTGTGGCTTGATTTTGTTGTGTTGTGGCTTGATTTTGTTGTGTTGTGGCTTGATTTTGTTGTGTTGTGGCTTGATTTTGTTGTGTTGTGGCTTGATTTTGTTGTGTTGTGGCTTGATCTCGTTTTGTTGTGGCTTGATGTTGTTGTGTTATGGCTTGATTTTGTTGTGTTGTGGCTTGATTTTGTTGTTTTGTGGCCTGATTTTGTTGTGTTGTGGCTTGATTTTGTTGTTTTGTGGCCTGATTTTGTTGTTTTGTGGCTTGATCTCGTTGTGTTGTGGCTTGATCTCGCTGTGTTGTGGCTTGATCTCATTGTGTTGTGGCTTGATTTTGTTGTTTTGTGGCCTGATTTTGTTGTTCTGTGGCTTGATTTTGTTGTGTTGTGGCTTGATTTCGTTGTGTTGTGGCTTGATTTTGTTGTGTTGTGGCTTGATCTCATTGTGTTATGGCTTGATCTCGTTGTGTTGTGGCTTGATCTCGTTGTGTTGTGGCTTGATCTCGTTGTGTTGTGGCTTGATTTTGTTGTGTGTGGCTTGATTTTGTTGTGTTGTGGCTTGATTTTGTTGTGTTGTGGCTTGATTTTGTTGTGTTGTGGTTTGATTGTGTTGTGGCTTGATTTTGTTGTGTTGTGGTTTGATTGGGTTGTGGCTTGATCTCGTTGTGTTATGGCTTGATTTTGTTGGGTTGTGGCTTGATTTTGTTGTGTTGTGGCTTGATTTTGTTGTGTTGTGGCTTGATTTTGTTGTGTTGTGGCTTGATTTTATTGTGGCTTTATTTTGTTGTGTTGCGGCTTTATTTTGTTGTGTTGTGGCGTGATTTCGTTGTGTTGTGGCTTGATTTTGTTGTGTTGTGGCTTGATTTTGTTGTGTTGTGGCTTGATTTCATTGTGTTGTGGCTTGATTTTGTTGTGTTGTGGCTTGATTTTGTTGTTTTGTGGCTTTATTTTGTTGTTTTGTGGCCTGATTTTGTTGTTTTGTGGCTTGATTTCATTGTGTTTTGGCTTGATTTTGTTGTGTTGTTCTCTTGATTTTGTTGTTTTGTGGCCTGATTTTGTTGTTCTGTGGCTTGATTTCGTTGTGTTGTGGCTTGATCTCGTTGTGTTGTGGCTTGATTTTGTTGTGTTGTGGCTTGATTTTGTTGTGCTGTGGCTTGATTTTGTTGTGTTGTGGTTTGATTGTGTTGTGGCTTGATTTTGTTGTGTTGTGGTTTGATTGGGTTGTGGCTTGATCTCGTTGTGTTATGGCTTGATTTTGTTGGGTTGTGGCTTGATTTTGTTGTGTTGTGGCTTGATTTTGTTGTGTTGTGGCTTGATTTTGTTGTGTTGTGGCTTGATTTTATTGTGGCTTTATTTTGTTGTGTTGCGGCTTTATTTTGTTGTGTTGTGGCGTGATTTTGTTGTGTTGTGGCTTGATTTTGTTGTGTTGTGGCTTGATTTTGTTGTGTTGTGGCTTGATTTTGTTGTGTTGTGGCTTGATTTCATTGTGTTGTGGCTTGATTTTGTTGTGTTGTGGCTTGATTTCGTTGTTTTGTGGCTTGATTTTGTTGTTTTGTGGCTTTATTTTGTTGTTTTGTGGCCTGATTTTGTTGTTTTGTGGCTTGATTTCGTTGTTTTGTGGCTTGATTTTGTTGTTTTGTGGCTTTATTTTGTTGTTTTGTGGCCTGATTTTGTTGTTTTGTGGCTTGATTTCGTTGTGTTTTGGCTTGATTTTGTTGTGTTGTTCTCTTGATTTTGTTGTTTTGTGGCCTGATTTTGTTGTTCTGTGGCTTGATTTCGTTGTGTTGTGGCTTGATCTCGTTGTGTTGTGGCTTGTTTTGTTGTGTTGTGGCTTGATTTTGTTGTGTTGTGGTGTGATTTTGTTGTTTTGTGGCCTGATTTTGTTGTTCTGTGGCTTGATTTCGTTGTGTTGTGGCTTGTTTTGTTGTGTTGTGGCTTGATTTTGTTGTGTTGTGGTGTGATTTTGTTGTGTTGTGGCTTGATTTTGTTGTGTTGTGGCTTGATTTTGTTGTGTTGTGGCTTGATTTTGTTGTGTTGTGGTGTGATTTTGTTGTTTTGTGGCCTGATTTTGTTGTTCTGTGGCTTGATTTTGTTGTGTTGTGGCTTGATCTCGTTGTGTTGTGGCTTGTTTTGTTGTGTTGTGGCTTGATTTTGTTGTGTTGTGGTGTGATTTTGTTGTGTTGTGGCTTGATTTTGTTGTGTCGTGGCTTGATTTTGTTGTGTTGTGGTTTGATTGTGTTGTGGCCTGATTTTGTTGTGTTGTGGCTTGATTTCGTTGTGTTGTGGCGTGATTTTGTTGTGTTGTGGCTTGATTTTGTTGTGTTGTGGCCTGATTTTGTTGTGTTGTGGCTTAATTTTGTTGTGTTGTGGCTTGATTTCGTTGTGTTGGGGCTTGATTTTGTTGTGTTATGGCATGATTTCTTTGTGTTGGGGCTTGATTTTGTTGTGTCGTGGCTTGATTTTGTTGTGTCGTGGCTTGATTTTGTGGTGTTGTGGCTTGATTTTGTTGTGTTATGGCATGATTTCGTTGTGTTGTGGCTTGATTTCGTTGTGTTATGGCTTGATTTTGTTGTGTTGTGGCTGGATTTCGTTGTGTTGTGGCTTGATTTCGTTGTGTTATGGCTTGATCTCGTTGTATTATGGCTTGATCTCGTTGTGTTGTGGCTTGATTTTGTTGTGTTATGGCTTGATCTCGTTGTGTTGTGGCTTGATTTTGTTGTGTTGTGGCTTGATTTTGTTGTGTTGTGGCTTGATTTTGTTGTGTTGTGGCTTGATTTCGTTGTGTTATGGCTTGATCTCGTTGTGTTATGGCTTGATCTCGTTGTGTTGTGGCTTGATTTTGTTGTGTTGTGGCTTGATTTTGTTGTGTTGTGGCTTGATCTCGTTGTGTTATGGCTTGATCTCGTTGTGTTGTGGCTTGATTTTGTTGTGTTGTGGCTTGATTTTGTTGTGTTATGGCTTGATCTCGTTGTGTTGTGGCTTGATTTTGTTGTGTTGTGGCTTGATTTTGTTGTGTTATGGCTTGATCTTGTTGTGTTGTGGCTTGATTTTGTTGTGTTGTGGCTTGATTTTGTTGTGTTGTGGCTTGATTTCGTTGTGTTGTGGCGTGATTTTGTTGTGGCTTGATTTTGTTGTGTTGTGGCTTGATTTTGTTGTGTTGTGGCTTGATTTCGTTGTTTTGTGGCTTGATTTTGTTGTTTTGTGGCTTTATTTTGTTGTTTTGTGGCCTGATTTTGTTGTTTTGTGGCTTGATTTCATTGTGTTTTGGCATGATTTCGTTGTGTTGTGGCCTGATTTTGTTGTGTTGTGGCTTAATTTTGTTGTGTTGTGGCTTGATTTCGTTGTGTTGGGGCTTGATTTTGTTGTGTTATGGCATGATTTCGTTGTGTTGGGGCTTGATTTTGTTGTGTCGTGGCTTGATTTTGTTGTGTCGTGGCTTGATTTTGTGGTGTTGTGGCTTGATTTTGTTGTGTTATGGCATGATTTCGTTGTGTTGTGGCTTGATTTCGTTGTGTTATGGCTTGATTTTGTTGTGTTGTGGCTGGATTTCGTTGTGTTGTGGCTTGATTTCGTTGTGTTATGGCTTGATCTCGTTGTATTATGGCTTGATCTCGTTGTGTTGTGGCTTGATTTTGTTGTGTTATGGCTTGATCTTGTTGTGTTGTGGCTTGATTTTGTTGTGTTGTGGCTTGATTTTGTTGTGTTGTGGCTTGATTTCGTTGTGTTATGGCTTGATCTCGTTGTGTTATGGCTTGATCTCGTTGTGTTGTGGCTTGATTTTGTTGTGTTGTGGCTTGATTTTGTTGTGTTGTGGCTTGATCTCGTTGTGTTATGGCTTGATCTCGTTGTGTTGTGGCTTGATTTTGTTGTGTTGTGGCTTGATTTTGTTGTGTTATGGCTTGATCTCGTTGTGTTGTGGCTTGATTTTGTTGTGTTGTGGCTTGATTTTGTTGTGTTATGGCTTGATCTTGTTGTGTTGTGGCTTGATTTTGTTGTGTTGTGGCTTGATTTTGTTGTGTTGTGGCTTTATTTTGTTGTGTTGTAGAGTGATTTCGTTGTGTTGTGGCTTGATTTTGTTGTGTTGTGGCTTGATCTTGTTGTGTTGTGGCTTGATTTCGTTGTGTTGTGGCTTGATTTTGTTGTGTTGTGGCTTGATTTCGTTGTGTCATGAACATATGTTTTGCTTTTTAAATTTCGCTGTGTTGTGTACTACTGGGCCACCGTAGAAATTGCGTTGTAATCTAAACACTCACTGTTGTTTGCGTCGGAGTTGCTCATCTCTGTCTCTCAGCTCGTATCTGAGGCTGGCCAGCATGTCCACAGAAATGTCCACCTGACGCTCCAGTTGGGCCGCTTTCTCCTCTGCCTCTTGCTTCTCCCTGTGCATCCGCTCGCTCTCTCTCCTGGCTCTCCTCACCTCCACGCTCCTCCTCTTCACCTCGTCCTGCAGAGCCTCCAGTTTGAGCGACACACGCTCCTGCACTTCCAGAGCCAGCTGCTGAAGCCGGGCTTCCAGCGCCAGCCTGCCCAGCCACGGCACACCCAGCTGGGCCACGGCATGCCCGGCATCTGCCTCCGCCTCTGCGGCCCTGGAGGTCACCGCGACCGCCAGCACCGAGGAGGGCGAGTCCCTCTGGATGAGGATCTTTCGGGTCGCCAAACTGAGGCCGTCCAGGAGCTCCAGGCGCAGTGGATGAGCGATATCGCTCTCTCGCTGGGCATACAGGGACATCAGTCCCCCCTCAGAGCTTCGTCTCGGGTTCAGACGCAGTTTCTGGCAGGAGTGGACACTGGACAGGTGCTCTCCAAACCCACACGCCTCTCCACAGGTCGGGCAGCACACCTGCAGCTCAGTGCTGGTCGACATCCTGAAACAACTCCAGAGTCTCAGGGTGAGTTCATTCAGAGAGCATTTCTGTAGTGTTTCAGTAGCAATTCAGTTACAGCAATGTTAGTTTAATTAGCATTTCATTAGGGTTCCAGTAGTGTTTGAGCTTCATTGGCGTTTCTTTAGCATTTCAGGATGTTTGTTTCAGTAATGCTTCATTATCGTTTCAGGCTTTTGTGTTTTATGATGTTTATCATGTGATGTTTGATTTATTTCATTAATATAACATCCATTGCGTTTCAATAGTGTTTCAATAGCATTTCAGTTGTATATCGGAATAGTTTCTGAATTGTTCCAGTAGCGTTAGTTTCAGAAATGTTTCAACAATTCAGTAGCATTTCACGATTGTTTTTCTGTCGTGTTTGCTTCCGAATTCTCTCATGAGGGTCTCAGAAGTCCAGAAAGGCTCATGCAGACTTATTGCACCTGCAAAAGAAAAAAGGAAAACAGAACTGTAGTATCATCCAATCAGTTATAAATACACTAGTTTCAGTGGCTACACATGATTTCTTGCGGTTTAAAGTGCTTCTGAATAGTCAGTATGTGTCTGTCTGTTACAGATAAGAATGTAAAGGTAAAGTTTTCTTTGTCCTGTGTATTTCAATGCATCAAGCCAGGGTTCAGTCTGTTCTTTTCTTTTGTTTCTCATATTGCGTAACTGCATGTTCTCGCAGGACGGGTTCAACCACATCTACTAATATTGAATCTCTGTACTTTCAGTTGATCATTCTGTCATTGTTTCCCTCAGTCCAATGGAACAAAATGTCACAGCTGCTCTTCTATATAATGTAAGTTCATGGTGAAGAGTTTTGTCACAAAACAATGGTGTGTCTGGATTTTAAGCACTTTACAAAAACCTCTAGACTCATCCATCTCATATTTCATCTACAGTTACACTATATTGCCAAAAGTATTGGGCCGCCCCTCCAAATCACTGAATTCAGGTGTTCAATCAAGTAATGTCCACAGGTGTATAAATCAAGCTCTAGGCCTGCAGACGCTTCTACACACATTAGTGAAAGAATGGGTCGCTCTCAGGAGCTCAGTGAACTCAAGAGTGGGACTGTGATAGGTTGACACCTGTACAATAAGTCCATTCCTGACATTTCCTCACTTCTAAATATTCCACGCTCAACTGTTAGTGGGATTATAACAAAGAGGAAGTGATTGGGAACAACAGAAACTCAGCCATTAAGTCAAATCCCAGAGCAGGGTCAGCACATGCTGAGGGTCACAGTGCGCAGAAGTCACCAACTTTCTGCAGAATCAACAGCTCCAGACCTCCAAACTTCCGTGGCCTTCAGATGAGCTCAAGAACAGTGTAGAGAGCTTCATGGAATGGGTTTCCATGGCCGAGCAGCTCACCCAAGCTTTACATCACCAAGAGCAATGCAAAGCAGGGGGATGCAGTGGAGTAAAGCAGCCACCACTGGACTCTAGACTCTAGGACTTGCCTGACTGCATTGTGCCAAGTGTAAAGTTTGGTGGAGGGGGGGGGGGGGGGGGGGGTTGTTTTTCAGGGGTTGGGCTTGGCCCCTTAGTTCCAGTAAAAGGAACTCTTAATGCTTCAGCACACCAAGGCATTTTGGACCATTTCATGCTCCCAACATTGTGGGAACAGTTTGGGGACGGCCCCTTCCTGTCCCAACATGACTGCCCTCCAGTGCACAAAGCGTCGGTCCATAAAGACATGGATGAGGAGTTTGGTGTGGAGGAACTTGACTGGCCTGCACAGAGTCCTGAGCTCGACCCGATAGAACAGCTTTGGGATGAATTAGAGCGGAGACTGAGAGCCAGGCCTTCTCGTCCAACATCAGTGCCTGACCTCACAAATGAGCTTCTAGAAGAATGGGCAGAAATCCCCATAAACACACTCCTAAACCTTGAGGAAAGCCTTCCCAGAAGAGCTGAAGCTGTTAGAGAGGGTGGGCCGACTCCAGATTAAACCCTACGGATTAACAATGGGACGGCATTAAAGTTTATGTGCATGTACAGGCAGACGTCCCAAAACTTTTGGCAATACAGTGTGTATCATAATGTTACAGCTACACTTGTTACAATCATGTTACTAATGCACAGTATGTGAGTGTAAAGTGTTTTATCTCCTTTAAAGTCCCTGGGTGGCGACTGCACTCTTGTGTTGTTTTAGGGAATGACTTTGTTCAAGGTATGTCTCACACTGGTTTAAATGAAATGTGCACTATAGTGTATAACGGCATCGCCACATCTATTTTAATGTCCTGCATCACCCTCTCTATCATACTTGGTCTTTAGTTTATATATCGATCTATTTATGTGTCTACTAGGATATCAGGTATGCAGTAGTAAGTGTCTACCTCTCTCTGTGTGTGTGTGTGTGTGTGTGTGTGTGTGTGTGTGTGTGTGTGTGTGTGTGTGTGTGTGTGTGTGTGTGTGTGTGTGTGTGTGTGTGTGTGTGTGCGCGCGCGCGCACGCGGTGGAACACTTAATTCCCAGAATGCTCTAATGTATTCGATAAACACTGCCATTCAAAAATAATTCCAATGCAAATTCTATTTTCAACACAAAGTTCAACCGGTTCAGATTCACACACACTAAAGTTAAACTGTGTGTGTGTGCGCGCGTGCGTGCGTGCGTGTGTGTGTGTGTGTGTGTGTGTGTTTGCGCGCGCGCGCGCGCGCTTGAAATATTCTAAGTGACGTGTCGGAATTCATGCATGACTCCGTGCGCGCGCTCCGCGTTATTTCCGCATGAATATGATGAAGACAAAAGCTGTCCGAGTCCAGCTCCATTAACAACGTGATAAAGAAATACAGTCTTTGTGCACATCGTTCTTAAAAATGCACACGCGTGGGTGAATGAATTTGGTCATCATATCTACATCAGCTCGTCATGCATCGCAATCTGGATCATGCACGCGACCCAGCCCAATAACTTCACGTGCATCATCCGTAGGCATGCAGCGCGAGCTCCGCCTGTTATCCAGATAAATGTGCAGCATTAAGCATGTCAGTATCACTGTGAGTTTGAGTTTTCATGCTCACCGACCGGGCTCCGTCCTGCCTTCACTCCGTGTGCTCTCTCGTCCTCCACAGACCCGCAAAACTCATCCAGCCCGTCCACGCGCGAGCAGCCGCTCCGGTCGCCTCTGACGTCAAGCGCACTACCAGAGGAGTGTGAAAAAGAAGAGGTAAGAAAACGCATCTGTGTCGAGCACGCGCCTCCGTGGCTGCCGTGCGCGAGCGGCGCTGTCCACATGACTCTTGGTGCTGAAGCTCTGAACCTGGCACGAGGCGTACGATACATATTTCAAATTAAAGGTGAATACACACTATGTGGGCTACAGTAGATCTAAGTTAAATTTGCAAAATTAGACAAAGTGAGTGAGTTGTGCACCAGTAGATGGCGCTAGATCAAGAGTTAGTGAAGGTAAAGAACCGACAGCAAAAGTACAATATAAAACAAGCCCCCCCCTCTCTCTCTCTCTCTCTGTCTCTCTCTCTCTCTCTCTCTCTCTCTCTCTCTCTCTCTCTCTCTCTCTCTCTCTCTCTCTCTCTCTCTCTCTCTCTCTCTCTGTCTCTCTCTCTCTCTCTCTCTCTCTCTCTCTCTCTCTCTCTCTCTCTCTTTATATATATATATATATATATATACCCATTTATATACCCATATCTACACATTATAATAGTGCATCTATCCATCATAAAAGTGCATCTGTCATCATAAAAGTGCATCTATCATCATAAAAGTGCATCTATCCATCATAAAAGTGCATCTGTCATCATAAAAGTGCATCTATCATCATAATAGTGCATCTATCCATCATAAAAGTGCATCTATCATCATAAAAGTGCATCTGTCATCATAAAAGTGCATCTATCCATCATAAAAGTGCATCTATCATCATAATAGTGCATCTGTCATCATAAAAGTGCATCTATCATCATAATAGTGCATATATCCATCATAAAAGTGCATCTATCCATCATAAAAGTGCATCTATCATCATAATAGTGCATCTGTCATCATAAAAGTGCATCTGTCATCATAATAGTGCATCTGTCATCATAATAGTGCATCTGTCATCATAAAAGTGCATCTATCATCATAATAGTGCATCTGTCATCATAAAAGTGCATCTGTCATCATAATAGTGCATCTGTCATCATAATAGTGCATCTGTCCATCATAAAAGTGCATCTATCCATCATAAAAGTGCATCTATCATCATAATAGTGCATCTGTCATCATAAAAGTGCATCTGTCATCATAATAGTGCATCTGTCATCATAAAAGTGCATCTATCCATCATAAAAGTGCATCTATCATCATAATAGTGCATCTGTCATCATAATAGTGCATCTATCATCATAATAGTGCATCTGTCATCATAATAGTGCATCTGTCCATCATAAAAGTGCATCTGTCCATCATAAAAGTGCATCTATCATCATAATAGTGCATCTGTCATCATAATAGTGCATCTATCATCATAATAGTGCATCTGTCATCATAATAGTGCATCTGTCATCATAATAGTGCATCTGTCCATCATAAAAGTGCATCTATCCATCATAAAAGTGCATCTATCATCATAATAGTGCTTCTGTCATCATAAAAGTGCATCTGTCATCATAATAGTGCATCTGTCATCATAATAGTGCATCTATCATCATAAAAGTGCATCTATCCATCATAAAAGTGCATCTATCCATCATAAAAGTGCATCTGTCCATCATAAAAGTGCATCTGTCATCATAAAAGTGCATCTGTCCATCATAAAAGTGCATCTATCATCATAAAAGTGCATCTATCCATCATAAAAGTGCATCTGTCCATCATAAAAGTGCATCTACCCATCATAAAAGTGCATCTATCATCATAAAAATGCATCTATCCATCATAAAAGTGCATCTGTCATCATAAAAGTGCATCTATCATCATAAAAGTGCATCTACCCATCATAAAAGTGCATCTATAATCATAATAGTGCATCTACCCATCATAAAAGTGCATCTATCCATCATAAAAGTGCATCTATCCATAATAAAAGTGCATCTATCATCATAAAAGTGCATCTACCCATCATAAAAGTGCATCTATCCATCATAAAAGTGCATCTATTCATTATAAAAGTGCATCTATCCATTATAAAAGTGCATCTATCCATCATAAAAGTGCATCTGTCCATCATAAAAGTGCATCTATCCATCATAAAAGTGCATCTGTCCATCATAAAAGTGCATCTATCCATCATAAAAGTGCATCTGTCATCATAAAAGTGCATCTATCATCATAAAAGTGCATCTATCCATCATAAAAGTGCATCTATCATCATAAAAGTGCATCTATCCATCATAAAAGTGCATCTGTCATCATAAAAGTGCATCTATCATCATAAAAGTGCATCTATCCATCATAAAAGTGCATCTGTCATCATAAAAGTGCATCTATCATCATAATAGTGCATCTATCCATCATAAAAGTGCATCTATCATCATAAAAAGTGCATCTGTCATCATAAAAGTGCATCTATCCATCATAAAAGTGCATCTATCATCATAATAGTGCATCTGTCATCATAAAAGTGCATCTGTCATCATAATAGTGCATCTGTCATCATAAAAGTGCATCTATCCATCATAAAAGTGCATCTATCATCATAATAGTGCATATATCCATCATACAAGTGCTTCTATCCATCATAAAAGTGCATCTATCATCATAATAGTGCATCTGTCATCATAAAAGTGCATATATCATCATAATAGTGCATCTGTCATCATAATAGTGCATCTGTCATCATAAAAGTGCATCTGTCATCATAATAGTGCATCTATCATCATAATAGTGCATCTGTCATCATAAAAGTGCATCTGTCATCATAATAGTGCATCTGTCCATCATAAAAGTGCATCTATCATCATAATAGTGCATCTGTCATCATAATAGTGCATCTATCATCATAATAGTGCATCTGTCAACATAAAAGTGCATCTGTCCATCATAAAAGTGCATCTGTCATCATAATAGTGCATCTATCATCATAATAGTGCATCTGTCATCATAAAAGTGCATCTGTCATCATAATAGTGCATCTGTCATCATAATAGTGCATCTATCCATCATAAAAGTGCATCTATCATCATAATAGTGCATCTGTCATCATAATAGTGCATCTATCATCATAATAGTGCATCTGTCATCATAATAGTGCATCTGTCCATCATAAAAGTGCATCTGTCCATCATAAAAGTGCATCTATCATCATAATAGTGCATCTGTCATCATAATAGTGCATCTATCATCATAATAGTGCATCTGTCATCATAAAAGTGCATCTGTCATCATAATAGTGCATCTGTCATCATAATAGTGCATCTGTCATCATAATAGTGCATCTATCATCATAAAAGTGCATCTATCATCATAATAGTGCATCTGTCATCATAATAGTGCATCTGTCATCATAATAGTGCATCTGTCATCATAATAGTGCATCTATCATCATAATAGTGCATCTGTCATCATAATAGTGCATCTGTCCATCATAAAAGTGCATCTGTCCATCATAAAAGTGCATCTATCATCATAATAGTGCATCTGTCATCATAATAGTGCATCTATCATCATAATAGTGCATCTGTCATCATAATAGTGCATCTGTCATCATAATAGTGCATCTGTCATCATAATAGTGCATCTATCCATCATAAAAGTGCATCTATCATCATAATAGTGCATCTGTCATCATAAAAGTGCATCTGTCATCATAATAGTGCATCTGTCCATCATAAAAGTGCATCTGTCATCATAATAGTGCATCTGTCATCATAATAGTGCTTCTGTCATCATAAAAGTGCATCTGTCATCATAATAGTGCATCTGTCATCATAATAGTGCATCTATCATCATAAAAGTGCATCTGTCCATCATAAAAGTGCATCTATCCATCATAAAAGTGCATCTGTCATCATAAAAGTGCATCTATCATCATAAAAGTGCATCTACCCATCATAAAAGTGCATCTATCATCATAATAGTGCATCTACCCATCATAAAAGTGCATCTATCCATCATAAAAGTGCATCTATCCATAATAAAAGTGCATCTATCATCATAAAAGTGCATCTACCCATCATAAAAGTGCATCTATCCATCATAAAAGTGCATCTGTCCATCATAAAAGTGCATCTATCCATCATAAAAGTGCATCTGTCCATCATAAAAGTGCATCTATCCATCATAAAAGTGCATCTGTCCATCATAAAAGTGCATCTATCATCATAAAAGTGCATCTATCCATTATAAAAGTGCATCTATCCATCATAAAAGTGCATCTATCATCATAAAAGTGCATCTATCCATCATAAAAGTGCATCTATCCATCATAAAAGTGCATCTATCATCATAAAAGTGCATCTGTCCATCATAATAGTGCATCTATCATCATAAAAGTGCATCTGTCCATCATAATAGTGCATCTATCATCATAATAGTGCATCTATCATCATAATAGTGCATCTACCCATCATAAAAGTGCATCTATCATCATAATAGTGCATCTACCCATCATAAAAGTGCATCTGTCATCATAATAGTGCATCTGTCATCATAATAGTGCATCTGTCCATCATAAAAGTGCATCTATCATCATAAAAGTGCATGCACTGAGACAAAAATACATTTGCCCACATATCTAAATGTAGGAAATAAGTTAAATAAACCCTATTTCTAAAAAGGGTGGAGTGTTTCTTTAAGCCAAAGTTTCTGCATTGAATTGCCCAGTTAACTAAAGCATTTAATTAAATCATTAATCTAAATTTTTGTGAGTTGGATTTTTTCCAGTGCTGTTTTCCAGCTGTAGTTACATCAATGCTTTTGTGGTTTGGTTTAGTAACCTGCCATTTTGTGACGTTTGGAGTTCATTTTCTACTCAAAATGACACATTCATACAGATAAACGATCCATCAAATGTTACCGTCTCTATGTATTGTGTACTGAGTCTCTGATGCCTCTTTACTTCTATAATGTGGTGTCTTCTCAATATCTGTAGTGTTATTAACTTCTATTTATGTTGATATTTCTAAATAAATAGCGCTTTAAATGGGTGGTTTAATTCTGTGTTATATTTTTTGAGTAAAAATTAATGCAAAGGAAATTTCACCTGAGCAGAAATTACATTTTCTATTGTATTGCCTGTATGAAATTTGAATCCAAGGATTTATTTAGTTGCTAAAATATAGGATAAGTACAATAGTACACTATATAAAGTTATTTTCGATATATCTTTATAGTGAAATGACAAGCTTTCTTTCTTTCATTATTGTTTATAAAATTCATTGTTTTTGTTTTTCTATGTATATAAAAGTTGATGATGATATATATATACACACACACTCACCTAAAGGATTATTAGGAACACCTGTTCAATTTCTCATTAATGTGATTATCTAATCAACCAATCACATGGCAGTTGCTTCAATGCATTTAGGGGTGTGGTCCTGGTCAAGACAATCTCCTGAACTCCAAACTGAATGCCAGAATGGAAAAGAAAGGTGATTTAAGCCATTTTGAGCGTGGCATGGTTGTTGGTGCCAGACGGGCCGGTCTGAGTATTTCACAATCTGCTCAGTTTTGCGAGATTTTCCTTCATAACCATTTCTACCAGAAAGACTCGGGGAGAAATATATTGACAATAGTGCATTTATTAACAGCTCAGCCAGCTGATAGTGTACAGAGTCATTTTGGCGTAGGTCCCGTCCGAAGAGCATAATCCGAGGGTCTCGGATCTGCAATTCCTGCCTGAAGACAGAATGAGAACATGGATCCATCATGCCTTGTTACCACTGTGCAGGCTGGTGGTGGTGGTGTAATGGTGTGGGGATGTTTTCTTGGCACACTTTAGGCCCCTTAGTGCCAATTGGGCATCGTTTAAATGCCACGGCCTACCTGAGAATTGTTTCTGACCATGTCCATCCCTTTATGACCACCATGTACTCATCCTCTGATGGCTACTTCCAGCAGGATAATGCACCATGTCACAAAGCTCCAATCATTTCAAATTGGTTTCTTGAACATGACATTGAGTTCACTCTACTAAAATGGCCGCCACAGTCACCAGATCTCAACCCAATAGAGCATCTTTGGGATGTGGTGGAACGGGAGCTTCGTGCCCTGGATGTGCATCCCACAAATCTCCATCAACTGCAAGATGCTCTCCTATCAATATGGGCCAACATTTCTAAAGAATGCTTTCAGCACCTTGTTGAATCAATGCCACGTAGAATTAAGGCAGTTCTGAAGGCGAAAGTGTATTATAACAGTATTAGTGTGTGTTCCTAATAATCCTTTAGGTGAGTGTATATATATATATATAAATTTGACTCTTATATTAAATATAGGAAAAGTACAATATAAAAACAATTTATTTTAATGTAATGAAGAACTATTTATTTTGATTGAACTCTTATTCTCTGTGTAAAAAACGAATCTATTGTTTTGTTTAATCATCTTTTTTTGTTACATTATGCTATTCACCAAAAGTTTGTCTTAATATTTCAGTTGATGAGTTTACTGTAAATGTGCTGCAATTGTTGCCTTAAAGATCAGTTTTTACTTTTAAAAAATGGATTCTATATAAAATGTAATTTTGTTGATGTAAACCCAGCGTGTGTCCAAACTTCTGATGCATGGATGTGTATGTAGCTTTAGGTAAGATAAACAAAATAACAGCCATAAAGACCCGCAGTGATGTCAATAATAAAGTTTTATTGGAAACATTCATTGGCCTCAAAGAGATTCACAAGGCATTGACAGCGAGAATCAAAGGCGAATAATTAACAACAGCGACTCCAGAACAAACCGGAAGTCATTCATTCCGCACATCTGCGCGTGCTACCGCGAGTCCTCGCGCACTCGGTCCCAAGACCCGAGCGAACAGTGGAGTACAATCACTTATGAAAACCTAGAAGATAGATTTCTCTGATACAAAATTACAATCAATAACGTACAAATATATAGAGCTCTTCTTCTCGTGTGCTTTATAAAGTGACGTATCAAAACACAACAGGTGGACGTCACGTGTCGCATGCGCGTTCACATCAAGACATGCAGGATATTTCACACACAACATCTGAGTCTTCAGCGTCATTTGTGCGTTTGACGACCGTCCGCCGGAACGCGTCTGGCTTCGCAGACGGTAAATGAGTTCCAGCCGCACAGCGACACATCACGCGTGGCGCTCGACGCGCTCCAGACGCGTCCTCCTTCAGCTGAGCTGCTCTTGCGTTGAACGCTTAACGCCAGGCGTAAACTTCCCAGAACGGGCAGGAACGAAGCCGAGCACTGGAGCTCACGCGCACTGGAGCTCGAACGCGCAGGCGGCGAGGAGCTCCGTCTTCTGCTGCATCCTCTCGCGCTGCTTGAGATGCACGCGACCGTGTCGCTTTCTCTCGTCGCTGCGCGCGAAGCGGCGCCCGCACACGTCGCAGGAGAACGGCTTCTCTCCGGTGTGCGTGCGCATGTGAGTGGTGAGGTGGTCGCTGCGGCTGAAGCAGCGCAGGCACACGCGGCACTGGAAGGGCTTGTGCCCGGTGTGGATGCGCACGTGGCGGTTGAGCTCGTCGGAGCGCGAGAAGCGACGCTCGCAGTTCTCAAGCGGGCAGGAGAAGGGCTTCTCGCGGGGCGCGCCCTTCCTGGCGCGCGGTTTGCTTCTCTGCGTGAGCGTGTTGGTGGAGAGCAGCGAGTCCAGCGCGTCCGCGAGCGCAGTCGTTGTGCAGCCGAACGCGGGGAACGCGATGCTCCTGTAGAGACTGTTTTCATGGGAAGCGGCCGCTGTCGCGGGAATCTGGAAGTTGGGCGCGAAGTTTAGCGCGTTCGCTTGCTCCAAGGGCTCTTGCTTGATCCACGTGTCCAACACCGAGTCCGTCTCGGGACCCAGCGGAGAGAGCAGGTCAATGATGTCATCCAGGTCCGAAGGCTCGTGAGAAGTACAGAAGCCATCAAAAAGATCGCAGCTGGTGCCGAACTCGCTCTTGATCGACTGTTGCGCGCCGGCGTCCGCGAACTCATCCAGCGAGTCGTTGCAGAGCGATTCCGGCGATCCCAACGAGCTCCCGGTGGATAGCAGCGACTCCTGGCGTGACAGCGCGCTCCCGCGAGGGAAGTGATCAGTAGGCGCGGAGATGCCGACGATCTCCGAGAGGATGTTGAGAAGCGCGTCCGCGCTGCACGGCCCGGACTCGGTGTAGAAGCTGCCGGTGTAGGTCAGGGGAGACGGCGGGAACCCGTCGCTTGAGCAATCGGGGAAACCCGCGTCCAGCGGCTCCTCTTTGGGCTTCAACAGACCGAACGCTGCGAGAGAAAGAGGAGAGGAGTGCGTTACATAATGTCGACTCACTGCATCAACTAAAGCTTTCCAACAAATGTGCTTCTTATATTCCAGACGTTCATTGCATGGCGTTTATCAATATACACTCTTAAATATAAACGCTCCTAATGGAGTGTTTGCAGTACATTTAAAAAATCTAAAGAACCTTAAAAGATTCCATGGATGTTACCTTCGATGCAATAAAGAACTCTTACTGTTAAGGATTTTCAAACCGTTGATTTTTAAATATATCTGTGCAGCATTGCATTGCTTTAAGTCAGATTGCAAAAAGATGAAGCATAATATCCAGTGTACTCACCAGCATCAGGTTGATTCTGAGGGGAAGATTGTGCCTCTAGAGGAATCGTTTGAGCGCAGAGCAGATCCAGAGCGCTGAAGTCCACGGTGTTCAGCATAATGTCCATTTGAATATGCAGCAAAATCCACAAGGAATGTCGAGAGAATTATTTCCTTCAAGGTAATGCTTTGGGATTCCCTTTTTCTCGTTCCAGTGAGAGCTCGTTTTGCTTCCTTCAGGTTCTGGTCTCCGTCGATTCGTTTTCCGGAATTCCTCATCCCCCTTTTATACCATTCGGCTCGGCCGAGGCTCCGCCCGCCGCTCATCTACGTCGGCAGGAGGATTCCCCGCCGTGTACAGATTTTGGACTGCTCTTGCCCAAATATGGGCAGAGGATGTGACGGGGTTCCCCTCCGAAAATGGGCACAGGGGCGTGACGTAGCGGAGACTTTCCTGAAGACCATTGCGGAAAAATGAGGCGCGTTTGTGAATGACAGGCGGCCATTATGTTCGCAGTGGAACAGTGTCAAACTAAAAAGAGCCCCGGGAGACTTCAGACAGACGATCTGATGGGTTCAGACCATGAGTTGAGCGAGATTGCAAACAGTAAAACAATGAATGTGCATGAAAACACAGAGCAATGCGGATATAACAGGCGAACGGGGCTCAGTTGCTTGCATTCAAAGTGATTTGTAACAGGAAAAAATGTCAAATTTCAAGTGTGTTTTGGATCTGATCAGTGTGTTGCTAATAAGTGCTGATGTGCATCAACTTTTTCCCCTTTTCCTAATGATACAGACTGATGTTTTGTAAAGGGAAGCTGATTCCAGATCAGCCAGTTTGCATTAGATCAGCACCGCGGACAGCGACACTTTCGCGGCTGATGCATCAGTTCAGCACCGCGGACAGCGACACTTCCGCGGCTGATTCGTCAGTTCAGCACCGCGGACAGCGACACTTCCGCGGCTGATTCGTCAGTTCAGCACCGCGGACAGCGACACTTTCGCGGCTGATGCATCAGATCAGCACTGCGGACAGCGACACTTCCGCGGCTGATGCATCAGTTCAGCACCGCGGACAGCGACACTTCCGCGGCTGGTGCATCAGTTCAGCACCGCGGACAGCGACATGCACACACATGCTTTCAGTCTTCACGTGTGATACATGGCACGATGCATCTAAATGCCACGCCAAATCGACCCAACAGTCAAGAGATGTGCTTTATTATGTTTGTGCACGCGTTGCATAACACATAAGCACTGCATGCATGCAAATGATTTGAGGTAAAAGCGTGCCTGAGATTAACATCTCCGCCGAATCGTTGAGTTATGTGTTATGTAACGCATCATGTCTCCAGAGCAGCTAATGATCCGTGGCGCACATTTGGACTGCAGCTGCATCTGTGGCCATGTTTTCAAATATGAGTCATAAAGTTGCTCTGGCACCCTTTGATAACAGCCTTCAGCCCCCATGGAGATCTCATTTATTAGATGGCGAGACTCAGGTGGAGTTCTGGATGCCCGTTTCATCCTAATATGAATGCAACTGTTAAATAAGAAACAAATGGATTAGTTTTGAACAAGTTGGAAGAAGAATAATGAGACTGAACTAGAATAATTGTTTGCAGTACACCAAAGAAGACTTTATGCATATGTGGAAAAAAGGAATAAATCAATGTGAAATTAAGAAAACTATTAGTTTTCTAATTCTGTATGCAATGCATGGAAAAATCATTGGATTTATTCTAGAGTGATTCTTTTTTCAAAATAGCATTTTATCAACTATAATGTAGGTATAACAAATCCACGGTCCATTTTGATGACAATATGCAGGCATGTACAGTATGCATAGGCCTGTAAGCTGTGAACACATTATCAGGTGTGTTTAAGCACATTGTTTAATAAGAACCTGTTTCTGTTTCCGGAAACCGAGACCAAAAATGGTTCCGTCGATAAAGGAGAAGCACAAGGCGCCTGTGACAGCTTGTCGCACGTGATTCATCTTTTTTTTTGGTGACATTTCTCTCGTTACAGAGCTCTGAATCGTCGAGGCGTGGGAGAGCTCCGGGGCAGCCCGTTCCCGGTACCGGCAGCTGTCGAACGCGAGGCATTCCCGCCAAAAATACACGGCTGCCCCCGCGCGAACTCAGCTGGAGGTGTGGGATCTCACAGCGCAGGAGCGGGGGAAGCCTGTGTGTGTGAGTGACAATTATACACGAACACACACATACATCAGGAAGACATACAAACACACACAAAAAGACAGGAAAACGCTTCTCTTAAAAATACATGTTCCAAAAGGGGGATTTCACAGTGATGCCATAAAACCTTTCAGTGATCAGCTCTTAAAAAATAACCTTTCTTCTTAGTGTGAAGATTTTTTTAATAATTTAAAGAACATTTGAGTGTACTTTACTGTACACTGAAAACAAATATTAGTACTGCCTGTTCAAATTGCTTAATTAAAATGAGCTAAAGCAACACAATGGCTATACATTTTGTCCCAACTTAATTTGTTTGTGTTCAATCCACTTAAATTGAAGTCAAACTTAATCCGTTTGTGTTGTCACATGAATAATTTATGTTGCGTTAACTGAAACTGGGCGGGGCTTGTTAGTTCCCAGCATGCTTTGCATATGGCTAAATCAAGAGCGAGTAAATGTTGTTTTTTTATATGTCAAAGTGTTATTTAATGTATTTTTGAGCAAAATGAGAAAGGGGGAGACATGATTGTGTTTAATATAGTTTAATATAGTCAATTATGTCAGAATTATTAGAACAATTTAAATTATTGTGGGTTCCCATTTGCTTAGGCTGTGGAGTAAAACAACTAATGTCATTACAGCTTTGTTGAAAGAGCTTAGTATTTAGGATGCTAGCTAGTGCAGTATTATTATTGATCTGTGTAATATTAAAATATATGAAATTAAAGTGGATGAATGAATATATGAAATTGAATGTTTGAATCATGTCAGGGAGCCATATAAAATTCACTTTGAAACTACTTATTGAGTCACTAAAAATGTATTCATTCCACGATGTTGAAGTTACATGTACAAATTATGTTTCTTCAACTTAGTTGATTCGTGTGGGACCGATGTACACAATTAAATCATGGAGATCCAACACACTTTTTTTTAAGCTGCACTGCTGCAGTTTATAGAGTTCAAAAGCCGGTTCCGGAAGTAAAAACTCAATTTGTTTTCTCCATAGGGAAATTGATTTTTAATGATACCTTGGAAACCTTTTTAGACAGCCCTACTGTGATCTATATCAATCTATATCTATATCTATCTCAGATCTATATCTATATCAAAATATCATTGCTCAATGATATTTGCTCAAAAACCTTAACCCTTTGTCACGATGTGTTTGGGGTTTGTTCTGAGTTTATTCCACAGTCATGTTTCTTAGTTTGCTTGGTTCACTGCCATGCACTCCCTGGTCTTTTCATGTGCCTCCTTGCCCTCATGTGATCCTGCCATGCGCGCCCTTGTCTTGTGTTCTGTTGTAATGTTCTTATTGGATAATTGTTTGATCATTGTTCACAGGTGTCCCTTGTCTAGTCATTAGTCCATGTGCATTTAAGCCCTCATGTTTGCCATGGTCTTTGTTGAGTATTTTTTCCCTGTAACCCGCTGTGTCAAGTCTGAGTCGAGTCTAAATCAAGTCTGAGTCGAGTCTAAATCAAGTCTGAGTCAAGTCTGAGTCGAGTCTGAGTCGAGTCTAAATCAAGTCTGAGTCGAGTCTAAATCAAGTCTGAGTCGAGTCTGAGTCGAGTCTAAATCAAGTCTGAGTCAAGTCTGAGTCGAGTCTGAGTCGAGTCTAAATCAAGTCTGAGTCGAGTCTAAATCAAGTCTGAGTCGAGTCTGAGTCGAGTCTGTGTCGAGTCTGAGTCAAGTCTGAGTCAAGTCTGAGTCGAGTCTGAGTCGAGTCTAAATCAAGTCTGAGTCGAGTCTAAATCAAGTCTGAGTCGAGACTGAGTCGAGTCTAAATCAAGTCTGAGTCAAGTCTGAGTCGAGTCTGAGTCGAGTCTAAATCAAGTCTGAGTCGAGTCTAAATCAAGTCTGAGTCGAGTCTGTGTCGAGTCTGTGTCGAGTCTGAGTCGAGTCTGTGTCCAGTCTGTGTCGAGTCTGTGTCAAGTCTGAGTCAAGTCTGTGTCGATTCTGAGTCGAGTCTGTGTCCAGTCTGTGTCCAGTCTGTGTCGAGTCTGAGTCGAGTCTGAATCGAGTCTGAGTCGAGTCTGAGACGAGTCTGAGTCGAGTCTGTGTCAATTCTGAGTCGAGTCTAAATCAAGTCTGAGTCAAGTCTGAATTAAGTCTGAGTCAAGTCTGAGTCAAGTCTGTGTCGATTCTGAGTCGAGTCTGTGTCCAGTCTGTGTCGAGTCTATGTCGATTCTGAGTCAAGTCTGTGTCCATTCTGTGTCGAGTCTGTGTCGAGTCTGAATCGAGTCTGAGTTGAGTCTGTGTCAATTCTGAGTCGAGTCTAAATCAAGTCTGAGTCAAGTCTGAGTCAAGTCTGAGTCAAGTCTGAGTCGAGTCTGAGTCGAGTCTGAGTCGAGTCTAAATCAAGTCTGAGTCAAGTCTGAATTAAGTCTGAGTCAAGTCTGTGTCGATTCTGAGTCGAGTCTGTGTCCATTCTGTGTCGAGTCTGTGTCGAGTCTGAATCGAGTCTGAGTCGAGTCTGTGTCAATTCTGAGTCGAGTCTAAATCAAGTCTGAGTCAAGTCTGAATTAAGTCTGAGTCAAGTCTGTGTCGATTCTGAGTCGAGTCTGTGTCGAGTCTGAGTCGAGTCTGAGTCGAGTCTGTGTCGAGTCTGTGTCGAGTCTGTGTCGAGTCTGTGTCGAGTCTGTGTCGAGTCTGTGTCGAGTCTGAGTCGAGTCTGAGTCGAGTCTGTGTCCAGTCTGTGTCGAGTCTGCGTCGAGTCTGCGTCGAGTCTGCGTCGAGTCTGAGTCGAGTCTGTGTCAGGTCTGTGTCGAGTCTGAGTCTGCTTTGTTTTTTCACTCTATAAATAAAACTGCAAAACAGTTCCTTGCTCACGCTCTCTTTGGTTGAAGAGTGGGTTCTTGTGATCTTGCGTTCCCATTTTGTTTCAACTACTCCACAAACCCCATTTCCAACTGTTTATTGATTTGTTGTATTGTTATCTACTATTATAATCTTACATTTAGACCCTATACATTATTTGTTTAACTTTTAAACAAATTAATACTTTCTTGTTTGAAACCCATCTTGTGAAGTGTCCTCTTTATGTAGTGACTTTGAGCTTTATTAGTTGTTTGTGATTGATTGAAGTGTGGAAAAGGTTCTCAGTATTTGGATGATTAGAGGACTCTGGTTATGTAGAGTGGTCCAGCTGGGTTGTTAAGTCAATCCTTCCAATGGAGATTGTTTTGTTAGTTTGTTATTTTTGAAGGTATCCCAGGTGGAGATTTATTCTCTGTTGGGGTACGCTGTTCAGGGCCTGGTTTTTGCCAGGTGACCTGAAGTTGTGTGTCTAAAGTGGCCCAGAGCCCGATAAGCCTTTGAGGATTAGAGATTTTATTTGATTTATTTAGTGTACCAGAGTTGTTTTCTAATATATCCATACACATTTGTGTGGTGTTTATCATCCATGATTAGTTTTGGGAACTTGAGAAATTTTGTTTTGTTCAAGAGAGCAGATATTTTCTTATCTACGTTGTTAAGTAAATTTTACACCAGTAATTAAAGGGACAGTTAACCCAAAATGAAAATGATGTTTATCTGCTGACCCCCAGGGCATCCGAGATGTAGGTGTGTTTGTTTCTTCAGGAGAACACAAATGAAGATTTTTAACTCAACCGTTGCTCGTATAATCCGTGTCAATGGGGTGTATTTCTATGAGAGTAAAAAACACACACACATACGAATCCATATTAAACCCTGCGGCTCGTGGAGACACATTGATGTCTGAAGACACAAAACGATTGGTTTCTGTGAGAAACACAACAGTATTTGTTATATTTTTACCTAATAAATATATATATATGGTAAGACTATTTTAAGGTTCAGTTATTAACTATTAACTAGTTGCTTATTATCATGCATATTAATAGGATATTGGCTGTTTATTAGTACTTATAAAGCACATATTAATGCCTTATTCTGTATGACCTTATTCTACATCCCTTAATCCTATCCAATACCTAAACTTAAACAATACAAAAACTACCTTACTAACTATTAATAAGCAGTAAATTATGAGGTTATTGAGGCAAAAGTCATAGTTAATAGTGAAAATGTGTTCCCCATACTAAAGTGTTACTATATATATATATATATATATATATATATATATATATATATATATATATATATATATATATATATATATATATATATATATATATATATATATATATATATATATATATATATATATATATATATATATATATATATATATATATATATATATATATATATATATATATATATATATATATATATATATATATATATATTTTTTTTTTTTTTTTTTTTTTTTTTTTTTTTTTTTTTTCAAAATGGTTTCTTGAACATGACAATGAGTTGACTGTACTAAAATGGCCCTCACAGTCACCAGATATATATCTGGTGACTGTGAGGGCCATTTTAGTACAGTCAACTCATTGTCATGTTCAAGAAACCAATTTGAAATGATTCAAGCTTTGTGACATGGTGCATTATCCTGCTGGAAGTAGCCATCAGAGGATGGGCACATGGTGGTCATAAAGGGATGAACATGGTCAGAAACAATGCTCAGGTAGGCCGTGGCATTAAAACGATGCCCAACTGGCACTAAGGGGCCTAAAGTGTGCCAAGAAAACATCCCCCACACCATTACACCACCACCACCAGTCTGCACAGTGGTAACAAGGCATGATGGATCCATGTTCTCATTCTGTTTACGCCAAATTCTGACTCTACCAATGTAATGTCTCAACAGAAATCGAGACTCATCAGACCAGGCAACATTTTTCCAGTCTTCAACTGTCCAATTTTGGTGAGCTTGTGTAAATTGTAGCCTCTTTTTCCTATTTGTAGTGGAGATGAGTGGCACCCGGTGGGGTCTTCTGCTGTTGTAGCCCATCCGCCTCAAGGTTGTGTGTGTTGTGGCTTCACAAATGCTTTGCTGCATACCTCGGTTGTAACGAGTGGTTATTTCAGTCAAAGTTGCTCTTCTATCAGCTTGAATCAGTCAGCCCATTCTCCTCTAATATATATATAATATTGAACCATTCGGTACGGCATTAACGGTTCAATACGTGCTGGTGAATTGTGTTTTTTTTGGGTTTGCATTTAATTAATTATTTCCATTTCTCTTCATGGTAAATATTTCTCTCAGTTTACTTCATTTTTTTTTTTTTTTTGAGTGTACATGTGAGTCTATGAGCTGATATGAGCAAATATCCAATCATATGCACTAAAGTTAGGCGGTGTTTACCCGCATTTTAAAGCCTTGCCTTACAAAAAAAGCCCATCTCACTACAGTGGCTGTACAATCATTTTACAATGCGACGAGAATAGTTATTGGGCTTGCAAAAATCAAAATAACGACTTTATCCACCAAGTTATTGACGTGAACTCGACGCATGCGTGAGAATATGATCCGCCGCTCATGACCCAGAAGAGGAGGAGCCGCTATCGCCTGAGCTCACGGCCCAGACCGACACGGAAGACAATAACTTGTTGGATATAGTCATTATTTAATTTTTTTTTCGCACAAGAACTATTCTTGTCGCTTCGTCAAAAAAAAAAAAAAATGCTTCTTTTACTTATTTAATTAGTATTTAGTATTAGAGTATTAGATTTGTCAAGAAATGAGCTCTTAGTGAGAGTTTGTTTGGGCCCAAAGTTTCCCCATGAGATGCACAGCGGTTGGATTTGGGATTTGCAGTTGAGTTTTCTCTCTCAAATATTACACACACACACACACACACACACACACACACACACACACACACACACACACACACACACACACATGTCGTGTTTCCATGTTTTATGGGGACTTTCCATAGGCATAATGCGTTTCATGCTGTACAAACTGTACATCCTATCCCCCTACACTGCCCCTGCCCCTAAACCTACCCATCACACACACACACACACACACACACACACACACACACACACACACACACACACACACACACACAGCCCCTAAACCTACCCATCACAGGAAACATTCTGCATTTTTACTTTCTCAAAAAAACTCCTTCTGTGTGATTTATAAGATGTTTTCCTTATGGGGACTTAAAAATGTCCCCACAAGGACAAGGATTTCGGATATTGCCATCTTTGTGGGGACATTTTGTCCCCATAACGTAGGGATTACCAGGCCACACACACACACACACACACACACACACACACACACACACACACAGAGGGAGAGAGAGTTGGCTTTAGAATATGCATATGCAGAGAACAGGAATAAAGTGAGTATTTGCTTTATATGCCAAACCTGAGAGAATGGCTTCATCTGGTAAAAAATAGTACAAATTAAAATTGTGAAGCCTTGCCAACAGAATGAAAGCCTAGTAACAAAGATTGCAGCATTTTATAGTTAAAAATTGCATTTTTGTCCAAACGATGCTAAGTGGAACTATTTTGTGTAAAACAGATTTATTAATGGAAATTGGGGTGAAGTACTAAAATGTCAATAAAAATACACACCTGGACCAACATTTGTGCAGTTGACTTTAACACAGGCCAGAATTATCACACAAAAAAACTAAACTGAAAAGAACAGAAATGTCCATAAGGATGGTTCATTTCTTATCGACTGAAGAAAGAAAGACATCTTGGATGAGATGGTGGCGAGTAAATTATCAGGAGTGAACTATCCTTTAAGTGTGTCTTCACTGTAAACAATAAAATAAAGTTGATCTAACTTTAAAAAAATGAGGCAACCTATCAAACTAAACTATGAACTCGGATAATTTGCTCCAGTTAAAGTCAACTTTAAAAAAAAAAAATGCTAATGAAGTGAGTAGCAGGTATTTTTTCAACTTAAAGACATCAAAAAAATCAAGTTTTAATATTGTTCACATGTCTATATGGTATTTTTAATATGATTTAAAGGTGCTGTGTGTAATATTTATGGGGATCTATTGACATAAATACAATATAATACACATAACTAAGTTTTCAGTTGCGTATAAAGGCCTTACATAATGACCGTTATGTTTTTATTATTTTATAATGAGCACACCGCGGGTACAGTGAAGATGGATGTTTCTACGGTAGCCCTAAATGGACAAACTTCTCTACAGAGCACTAGCTACTCTGTGCTCTGTCTAACGATGACATCTTTGTCCTGTGTCAGCCACCGTAGCTTCTCTGTGCTTCGACAGGGAGGGGTGAGACATGGATGGGTGTAATTCACAACCTCACCACTAGATGCAGCTAAAACTTACACACTGTACCTTTAAGACAAACTCCTCACCATCACTGAGTATTTTCTCCTTAAAACTTCAGTGAACCATATACAGTGTCAAACATCTGCCACAAACTACTTTGTAGCCATCTTGTGATCATTAAGGAGTGGGTCTCTGAGCTGTTGAGTGAGTGGAGGCGGGGCTCATTTGCATATTCATGAATCTACGTATACTAAATGAAGCGAGGCTATAAAATTACATTCAGGCTATTCAAGCAGGATTTGCTAGTGTCACATCTTTGGTCTGTTTTGGTTGTGTTTTGCTCCATGTACTTCCTGTTCTCATTTGTCACATGTTTAAGTTTTCCGCCACTTGTCTTTCTTTGTTACCCTCGTTACTCTAGTTCATCTTCATCTGTGTTCATCTGAGTTTGTATTTAGTTCTCCTTTGTTCTCTCACTCGTTGTCTGGTCACAGTTACGTACTGTTGTGTTTATCCGATATTTTTGAAACCTTCATCATTTGAGCTACACTCAAAAAACTGAAACCTTGGATTTACTTAATTTTTTATGTCAACAGGTTCCACGTAATTGGGTTATGTTGAATTTAATTAACATTGTTTATTTCGGTAAACCAATTTTTTTTTTACGTAAAGTTAATTCAATGCCATTTAGTTAAATCAGGTTAACATTCTTAATTTTGTCCAAAACTATTACGTTTAATTACCCTGAAATTAATAAAAAAGAAAAGAAAAAAAGTAATCCAGTTTAATTGATTATTTTTTATTTAGTGAAATGCTGTTTTTTACAACATTTACAACACCTTTTATATTACAAGATTGTATTGGCTAGATGGTTTTGTTACATCCATGGCATGCCCAATGTAGTTGCTTTTTTATTATTAAAACAACTTTAATAGTTATTAGCAGATCCTCACCCCGAGCACACGCTCTACACTTCAACACAATGGTAACGTCCAAAAACACTAACATAACACACACTTTTAAATACCAACATAACAAAACATTAAACATTAAAAAGTCTCAATTTTCTCATCTCGTTTGAAATGCATAAAACAGCACTTTATTTAAACATTTAGAGCCCTATTTTGCACCCGCGCAAACCGCGCTTTTCCCTCCACAGAAGCACGTCGCTAAACTAGTGAATGAACTTGCGCTCCCTGGGCGGTTCAGCGCAAAAAAGGAGGCGTGTTCCGGCGCAAACAATCCCTGGTGCTATTTAGCTGTTCCATTAAACAGTTGCGCCTAAAGTCAGTGGCGCGTTGCGCGTTGTTCATTATGCTATTTTAAGGGTGCACGCTTGACCATAATGTATAGCGTGCACAACGCGCATACACTTTGCTCATGTAATCTACACAGATGCAACAATTATTTTTGCAAATCATAAATTGTTACACTAAAAAATATTAACACATGAGATGACGGAAATCATTGTGGTGTGCCACGAAGATGTGAAAAAATAGGCATAAATCTAGCTTACAAATTATTCATGCTAATTGTAGTAATTGAGGATCAGACCTGTTTGCCCAATAGTGGCCAGACATATCTGTATATAAGGACATCTGACAAATTGGTTTGTCCGTCAAGAACCAGGAAAAAAAAATCGACTGAAAAACTGAAAAAACTGTTTAACCGACGCTATTTTGGGTGGGTTTCTCCATCCCCATACAACACAACTTCTCTGTCTTTCACTGCTCTTACAAGAACATCAGTCTCCTCGGCTGTGAACCGCTCCTGGCGTGCGTCTGGTAAATACGCCATAATAATAGCGATCCATAATGGAGCTTGCGCAGCTGCTTTTAAAGGGAATGTTGGATGCCGCTCTGATTGGTTTATTCACGTTACGCCCAAACCACACCTATGAATAATGAAGCTACTTCAGACCAACCCATTTTAGATTTGCGCCGAGCGCAAGAGCCATTTATCCCGCCGGGAAAATAGCAACAGCGCCGAGACCCGCCCACAAAGTTACTTGCACTTCACGCTTTGACACTTGCGTTTCAGATCGTTAAAATAGGGCCCTTACTCTCCAAATTCAGCCCATTTGTAAAGCATGATGGGAAGTGAATGTCCTGTTTGACTGGGTTACATGATTGAAACATGTTATTTCAAAATAAAAACATTAAGTTATGCCAAAGAGTAACGGTTTTAAGTCAGTTTAACATAAATCAATTACATTTGAACCGGAAACCTGATATAATGGTGTTAAATCGAGATGAATTTCTTAAATAAAGTGAACAGCATCAAAAGTTCATTTTTTTGAGTGCACGTCTGTTCCTGTCTTTGCCTTCCTGCCTGAGCCAACTCTAACAGCCAGCATGAAGAATTCAGCACTGATCAAAAACTCACTTTGAGCGGTGAGTGATCTTAAATGCATTTGATTGGCCGTTGCGTTCAAGAAATCAACACATATGTCCGTGATTGGCTACATTGCACAACGCTGCAAAAACATTTTATAAATAGAAATTCTGCCCATGGTTACATTATAATTTGTTTTAGGCCACAACCACACAACGCCAGAGCTTTCTCTATCTGATCTTTATTCGTCTCAAGAAATATCTGCGTACACACTAAACCACTGAAACCAACTCAAAACCAGTAGTATAGATGCCAGACCAGTATGGGGTGCTGTAATTCTAACACCGAAATACACGCTTGGAGCAAACTTTCAGTATGTGGCTCCACAGGCTTTCCTCAAGGTTTAGG
>NC_090177.1:4607482-4612482 GCF_024679245.1 Pseudorasbora parva | reverse complement strand
GAATCAGCGTATTGATTCATGATTCGGATCGCCAATGTCACGTGATTTCAGCAGTTTGACACGCGATCCGAATCATGAATCAATACGCTGATTCATAACGGTTTGAATCTTTATTTGAGGATTGAACACAAACGCGGAAGAGAAGCCAATGCTGAATAAAGTCGTAGTTTTTGTTATTTTTGGACCCAAATGTATTTCTGATGCTTCAAGAGACTCTAATTAACCCACTGATGTCTCATATGGACTACTGTGATGATGTTTTTATTCCCTTTCTGGACATGGACAGTATAGTGTGCATACACTTGCATACGCTCTCGGACTAAATATAAAATATCTTAAACTGTGTGTGAAGATGAACGGAGGTCTTACGGGTGTGGAGCGACATTAGGGGGAGGAGTTAATGACAGACATTTCATTTTTGGGTCAACTAACCCTTAAATAACATGAGCAGTTCATTTGTTTCTGTATTTGTTCATCTTTGTTAACTTTAGTTACACAATCCACAAGGTAGTTTACCTTATTGTAAAGTGTTAATGTTTATTCCTCTACAGATGCTCAGCAGAAGTGATTCGAGGATACAGTGCAGAGCTGCTCTGTCATTGGTCAAACAGCCTCAGGGTTTCTGTGACCTCCGACCCTAAACCAAGGCTGTGCGTCCCTCAGAGCGTTTATATGAGCCGGTGTGTGTCCTAAACTCCTGGAGTCCGTCATGTGTTCAGTCAATCTGTGCTTCTGCACTGCTGCTGCTGCTGTGCTGCTTCTGCTGCTGGTGAAATGCATGCTGGGACAGCTGCGCTCCTCCCAAAACGGCGTGGCGTTTCCGTGTCTGCCGCGCGTGCCGTTTTTGGGGAGTCTCCTGCACCTGCGCTCGGCTCTGCCGCCTCACCTGCTCCTCACACACCTGGCGGGCAGGTACGGGCCTGTGTTTGGCTTGTACTCCGGCCCTCACTTCACGCTGGTGCTCAGCGAGGCCGGGCTGGTGCGAGAGGTGCTGCTGCAGCGCGGGAGAGAGTTCGCTGGACGGCCCAAAATGGTGAGTTTTTGCATCATGATACTATTTAATGTGAATTAAATTTTGCATGTAGAAAATATAGATATTTATGCATTATGACATTAAAATTAGGGTATTTCAACACATTTTCACCCAAACAGTAATGTGAAAACAATTTTGCATGTAGAAAATGTGTATATTTTTTTCATTATGATTAAAATTCATGACATTGAAAATATTGATATTTATGTATTATGACTCTAAAATCATGACATTTAAACATTTTCAGTGGAACTCTATTGTAAATTAGATTTTGCATGTAGAAAATTTAGAAATTTTATGCATTAGGACACTAAATTTATTACATTTAAACACATTTTCAACAAAACTGTAATGTGAATTAAACTTTGCATGTAGAAAATATAGATATTTATGCATTATGACTCTTAAATTATGACATTTAAACACATTTTCAACCAAAATGTAATGTGAATTATATGTTGCATATAGAAAATATAGATATGTATGCATTATAAATCTATAAATATGACATTTAAACATTTTCAATGGAACTCTATCGTCAATTAGATTTTGCATGTAGAATATTTAGATATTTAGCATTATGACTCTAAATCATGACACTTAAACACATTTTCACCCTAACTATAATGTGAATACAATTTTGCATGTAGAAAATGTAGATATTTTTGAATTATGACTCTATAATTATGACATTTAAACATTTCCAGTGGAACTCTATTGTGAATTAGATTTTGCATGTAGAAAATATAGATATTTATGCATGAGACTAAAATGATGACATTTAAATACATTTTCAACAAAACTGTAATGTGAATTAAACTTTGCATGTTGAAAATGTAGATATTTATGCATTAGGACACTAAAATTCAAGACATTTAAACACATTTTCACCCAAACTCTATTGTGAATTATATTTTGCATGTAGAAAATGTAGATATTATTGCAATATGACTCTATAATTATGACATTTAAACATGTGACAAATCATTTTTCTTCTTTATTATTATTATTTTTTGTAATTTCCATTATCCTCTGTGCTGATTTTTGGTGGTGTCACAATAAAAATGTTGTAATACAAAGCTTTTTATTTAAATTAGCATAAAGGCAGTATAACAAATAGTACCATTATATATGAATACTTCAGAATTACTACTCTTTTGCATTACAGTAATGCATGAGAATGTATATTTTTTACATTGCAGTAATATAATTGAAGGGTTAAGTGTGCGTATTTATGATGAAAGTAATGGAAAGTAATGAAAGTAAAATAAAGTATTTTATTTACACATATATGTATATAGTATATACACTATATTGCCAAAACTATTGGGACGCCCCTCCAAATCACTGAGTTCAGGTGTTCAATCCCTTCATGGCCACAGGTGTATAAATCAAGCTCTAGGCCTGCAGACGCTTCTACACACACTAGTGAAGGAATGGGTCGCTCTCAGGAGCTCAGTGAACTCAAGCGTGGGGCCGTGATAGGTTGCCATGGACGAGTCTGGGTTTGGGGGTCGCCAGGAGAACGGGACTTGCCTGACTGCATTGTGCAAAGTGTAAAGTTTGGTGGAGGGGGGGGGTTATGGTGTAGGGTTGTTTTTCAGGGGTTGGGCTTGGCACCTTAGTTCCACTGAAAGGAACTCTTAATGCTTCAGCACACCAAGACATTTTGGACAATTTCATGCTCCCAACTTTGTGGGAACAGTTTGGGGACGGCCCCTTCCTGTCCCAGCATGACTGCGCTCCAGTGCACAAAGCGTCGGTCCATAAAGACATGGATGAGGAGTTTGGTGTGGAGGAACTTGACTGGCCTGCACAGAGTCCTGAGCTCAACCCGATAGAACAGCTTTGGGATGAATTAGAGCGGAGACTGAGAGCCAGGCCTTCTCGTCCAACATCAGTGCCTGACCTCACAAATGAGCTTCTAGAAGAATGGTCAGAAATCCCCATAAACACACTCCTAAACCTTGAGGAAAGCCTTCCCAGAAGAGCTGGAGCTGTTAGAGAGGGTGGGCCGACTCCAGATTAAACCCTACGGATTAACAATGGGACGGCATTAAAGTTCACGTGCATGTACAGGCAGACGTCCCAAAACTTTTGGCAATAGAGTGTATATGCATGTAGTTTGTAATCTCTCTCTCTCTCTCTCTCTCTCTCTCTCTCTCTCTCTCTCTCTCTCTCTCTCTCTCTCTCTCTCTCTCTCTCTCTCTCTCTCTCTCTCTCTCTCTCTCTCTCTCTCTCTCTCAGGTCACCACAGATCTGTTGACTCAGGGTGGGAAGGATATTGCGTTTGCCGACTACAGTCCGCTGTGGAAGAGCCACCGGCGTCTGGTTCACTCCTCTTTCACGCTGTTCGGCGAGGGATCCAGTAAACTGCAGACCATCGGTAAACTTTACACTCTGGATATCTGAGTACACTCTAAAAAAATTCTGGGTAAAAAGCAACCCAATGTTGGGTCAAATATGGACTAACCCAGCAATTGGGTTGTTTTAACCCAGCGATTGGGTTGTCTTAAGCAAATATTTAACCCAACCGCAGGATTAAAACAACCCAATCGCTGGGTCAAAACAACCCAATTGCCGGGTTAGTCCATATTTGACCCAACCTTCGGTTAAAACAACCCAGCATTTTTTAGAGTGTAATAGTTTTCTAAAATCTTGTGAAAACGTGTCCAGATTTCACCCTTAATCCAAAGATTTTGCATGTAGAAAATGAAGAGTTTGTGCATTATGACTATTTTTCTGACATCAAAACTCATTTTCAGGCAAATGCTCATCATTGTAATGTCACACAACTTTATATTTGTGTTTTTGCCAATTATTTTCAATGCTTATAGTCAATGGTGTTACAGTCAAAAATGCTTTTTTTTAAATAACAATGAAATCCGCATAAAGGTATGAATATGAGAAATATTAGCATAATTTATAAATACTTTATACAATGTTTTATAAATTAAAGGTAGAATAACGTATTAGCGTTATGTTTAAACACTTTAGAATTAATAATCTTTTACATTACAGAATAACAAAATAAAACAAAAACTAGAAATTGTAATTTCTTTCATGAAGTAGAAGTATTTGAGATTGTGTTTTAGTTAAACTACTGACATCATGATCATGTGACTTTCAGAGACGGTCATATACAGTATATATATATATATATATACACGTGTGTGTGTGTGTGTGTGTGTTTTTATGCATGTGTATATGTGTGCGTGTTTATGTTTGTGTGTGTGTATGCCTGTTTGTGTTTGAGTGCATGTGTGTGTACCTGTTTTTGTATATATACACAGATCAGGCATAACATAATGACCACTGACAGGTGAATAGGTGGGATATATTAGGCAGCAAGTGAACATTTTGTCCTCAGAGTTGATGTGTTAGAAGCAGGAGAAATGGGCAAGCGTAAGGATTTGAGCGAGTTTGACAAGGGCCAGATTGTGACGGCTAGACGACTGGGTCAGAGCATCTCCAAAACTGCAGCTCTTGTGGGCTGTTCCCGGTCTGCAGTGGTCAGTATCTATCAAAAGTGCTCCAAGGAAGGACCAGTGGAGAACCGGCCACAGGGTCATGGGCGGCCAAGGCTCATTGATGCACGTATGATCCTCCTTGTGTAATGGCTTGGAACGAGCTGGCCGTGACAGTGTGTAAGAAAGTTTTGTGTGATGTGTAGGTCTGAGGGGGGGGGTTACTATAAGGGGAGAGAATTTACAGTATAAAAACCATTACGTCTATGGAAGTCCCCACAAAGATAGTGAACCGTGTGTGTGTGTGTGTGTGTGTGTGTGTGTGTGTGTGTGTGTGTGTGTGTGTGTGTGTGTGTGTGTGTGTGTGTGTTTAGTTCTAGAGGCCGCAGACAGTCTTTGTGAGGAGCTCCAGTCCTGCAGGGGTCAGAGTTTAGATCTGAGTCCGGTTCTGATGCGCGCCGTCACTAACGTCGTCTGTAGGCTGGTGTTCAGTTCCTCGT
>NC_090177.1:4512482-4597482 GCF_024679245.1 Pseudorasbora parva | reverse complement strand
GCGGTTTAATTTCACTTACCCTGTGCCCCGTAGACAAGCGCTATAAGCTAATCTGTTTTTAGAGATAAAACTCTTTACATTCTCATGAAAACACATCCCAGAGAACGATCTACTCGCTAACCATCTGTTAATTACCCCTAGGGTCATTTCTCACCGGAGTTGTCCTTTAAGGAAAGAAATACAGTGGCAGTGTCATAGTGATGCTCACCATACAGACAGCTGTTTGACATCCCATAATGCCTCTCTCTTCTGCAGTTTGGGGGGTCACGCGGTTCATAAAGGAACCCGAGTGTTGGTGAACATGTGGGCGATCCATCATGACCCCAAAAACTGGGACGAACCGGACCGATTTAGACCAGGTGAGAAAACATAAAAGAACAAATGAGGACAGGAATATATCACTGGTGCACTGTTAATGTACTACTAATAATCATATTAAAACTTTATTTTTTTTAGTAATATCATAGTTTTTTATTCTTCCATGTTTTAATTTATCCTCCATTGAGCAACACTTTGTTTGCCCCCAAATAAAAGGAATTGTTACTTTCATTTGGTTACATTTTAAAACGCCTTTATTTGGTTACCAAATAAAAAAAAATAAAAAAAAATTAGCATTAAATCATGCAGCAAGAAAACAGAACAATCATTAAATTGTTAATGTTTTATGATGACAAAAATTTTATTAAAATATGATAACGGAATCCAAAATAATTATAAAAAAATAAAATGGATTTCATAGGGTCCTAAAATCAAATGTTTTCCATTTACTAAAAAACACATTAAACAGCACTTAATTCCAACATTTACTCTCCTGACCCATTCCTATGCAAAACATGCTGGGAACTAGAAATACACCGCCCAGTTCAGTCAGCGCAACATTAGTGATTCATGTAGTCCCAACACAAATGCTTTAGGTTAACTTAACATTTTAAAATTTTAGTTCATTTAACATAATAAGATTTAGTAAAATGGAAATTAAGTAAAAAGCTTAAGATTTATGTTGTTTCAGCTTATTTTATTTGAAGGAACTGTATGTAAGAAATGTATTTCAATGAATCATAAAATGGCCCTGATATGTCTCTAGACATTCAGAAATCATGTTAATGTCAAACACTTCTATCACTGACAGCAGGAGTCCGGCAGGATATTGTCATTATAAAGCTGTTGTTGCAGCTCAACTGATGTTGATGATGTCATGTTTGTGTTTTGGCCTGAAGCTCCGCCCTCCACCTATCAACCAATCACAAAGTCACTAGTGTTTGGGCATCCGGGTTGCCAGATCCGCTCTAGTTCCTGCTGATCCCAATCTGGCAACCTGGAGTCAGGGGGAGGGGGATACACCGCTCTATAGTCATCTGAAAGGGATTGCAGGAACAGTTTTGGCTACAATCTTACACACACTTCCTTTAAATTAGGAAATCTGAATTTAAAATAGCGCCCTACCCACATACATTGGAGTAAATTGATAAAAATGGTCTCATTTTTCAGAAAAAACTCATTTTTAACACAGTGGTGGAATATTGCATATATTATATTGTATCTATTCACAATTTTATGATAAACATATATAAAAAATACATATTTTGATTTATTTGTTATTTAAGAATCTATATTTTTTTTATCAGTTTGATCTCCAAGCTTTTTGGAAATGTCTGTTGATTCTATAAATTGGCACTAAACATTTTCTTGATATCTCCTTGCAAATAAAAGTTATTGAGATTTATCTGTCCAAAGTGTCTAATAATTCCTACTCATCTGCATTGACATAAACTGGCCACTAGGAAATCGAAAAGAAGGCTCCGCCTCCTCAACTTTGTAAAGGGAGATCTCGGGCTCTGATTGGTCTAGAATCATGATCGACATGTCTATAAAGAGCTGAGATTCTCAGCTTTTCTGTAGCATGATGCAATATGTGATAACATCATCAAAAATGTAATATAAATGCAGAAGTTATTGGGTTATTAAGAAAGCTGAGGTTCTAATTTTTCAAATGATACCATATATGTCTAGTTTTGTGGTGCGCGAGTTATAGATTTTTTTTAAAGATTATGATGATGCAATTTTGGACCCACGGGTGCAGAGCTGAAGTGGTTAAATAAACTGAGCAAACAGCTAGAAAATTTTTTTGAGTTTAGCTGCAGATGTCTTTTAAACACTTTGCCTGTTGATTTTCTGAACTCTTAACAGAGCGATTCCTCGACTCCTCGGGGAAAAGAGCGACTCCCGCCGGTTTCCTCCCGTTCGGCGCGGGTCCTCGCGTATGTGTGGGCGAATCTCTGGCCAGAATTGAGCTCTTCCTGTTCTTCAGTCGCCTCCTGCAGTGCTTCGACTTCAGCGTGCCGCCGGGAGATTCACCGCCGGACCTGCAGGGCCGATTCGGCGTCGTGCTTCAGCCTCAGCGCTACACTGTGAGAGTCACGCCGCGAAACTGACCTCCAGCGGCCGCTTCCTACGCTAGACACCAGGGGGTGCTACCGAGTCAACGCTTTAAGGGTTAGTTCACCCAAAAATGTAAATTCTGTCATTAATTCCTAATGTCGTTGGACACCTGTAAGACCTCCGTTCATCTTCACACACAGATGAAGATATTAGTGTTGAAATCCGATGGCTCAGAAAGGCCTTCATTGACACCAATGTCATTTCCTCTCTCAAGACCCATAAAGGCACTAAAGACGTCGTTACAAAGCCCATCTCACTACAGCGGCTCTACAATCATTTTATGAAGAGATGAGAAGAGTTTCTGTGCGCAAAAAACCTAAATAACAACTTATATAGAGATGGCCCAATTTCAAAACAAACCTACGAACTGTTATGAATCAATGAATCGATTCGCTGATTCGGATCGCCACAGTCATGTGATTTCAACAGCTTGACACGCGATCCGAATCATGAATCGATTCACTGATTCATAACAGTTCGAATCTTTGTTTTGAAATCGGCTAAAAACTATTCTTGTGTACTATTCTTGCCTTTCTGAGCCATCGGATTTCAACTCTAATATCTTCATCTGTGTCTGAAGATGAACGGAGGTTTGACAGGTGTCCAACCACATTAGGGTGAGGAATTAATGACATATTTTTCCTTTTTGGGTGAACTTACCCTTTTATCCACCCTGCGCATGGACTGTTTGCACTTGGTTCACTTTATTTAACGGGGTGGTTAATCATGATTTCACATTTTAAACTTTAGTGAGTGTGTGATATTTCTGCACTGCAAAAAATGCTTTTCTTACTCAGTATTTTAGTCTTGTTTCTAGTCAAAACATCTATACAAAAAATCTTAAAACAAGAAGTATTTACAAGACAAGCAAAAGTAATCGTCTTGTTTTGGGAAAAAATACTTTGGGGAAAAAGATTTACACACACAGACATCAATAATCAGCATATGACGCTCAACAATAGTGACGTAATGCTTGAATATAAATATATAATCTAATGACAAATAACCACTTTTGGTCAGGGATGAGATTAGTAATTATTCTACTTAATGAGGCTGAAAACTGTCACACAATCATCTTTTAAACACTGTTACAAAGACTACAAACTCTCATCTCATTAAAAGCCAAGAGTCAATCTGCCCAATAAAAGAAGCACTGATCTCCATAATGGTGACCAAACATTTTCAATAAATCATCAATTTATTGAAATCGTTGTTTAATCAGATCTTTAGAGGTGTAATGTCTTCTTTTATCTTCAGTTGATTTCATCTGAGGCTGTGGCTGAAGTCAATAGTAGTTCTTGTGTTTCTCTATCTTCAGGAATACTGCTTGTTAACAGCAGGCGTTCATCACTAATACTCAATCATCACTTATATTTTCACTTAATCACCTATTTTCTTGACCGAAATATTTATCTTACTTTAGTGAACTGAACTGAAATAGGTTCAGAGTGCTCATAATTATTAGTTTATAAAATTAAAAGAAGGTAATTGTTGTCCTCAAATGTTAGCTTAAAGGTGAACTATGTAGTATTTTTGCAGTAAAATATCCAAAAACCACTAGGCCAGTGTTATATATTTTGTTCAGTTGAGTACCTACAATATCCCAAATGTTTCCAACTATTTGTAAATTGTGAGAAAATTGCTATTTTAACGAAGGACAGGGACGTTGCAGCATTGCATTTGAGAGAGTCGCTTGTCAATTGCGTCATATCTGCGCTACCCTCGGTTTCGGCTTTTATTTCGCAGGAGCGCTTTACTCTTAGCAGTGTGAACAACTGAACGCACGGAGTAACGTCATAACATCATTTTAAACACACTTAAATGTATCTAATATGATAAACAGAGCTCCATTACCTCAAAATCATAACCGGAAGAGCGGATCTGTGCAGGCGCCCGGCAATTGAGTCCCGTCCCGTCATAATAAAAGTCCCGGTATTCGCAAGGCGGGTATTTGTTTAACAATCGCTCCAGCAGCCGTGCTCATCTCCACAACACTCGGTCCTGCTCTGCTTTAGACTACAGTAACGTTAATAACCGCATGCATGAACGTGATTTCTGCCCGAGTCCTATTTTCCACCGGCTGTGATGAGAAGACCACATCTCCCAAGATGCTGCGCTCACACTTTGCGTCATCAAACTACGCATTTGTTTTGCATAGGCGCCCTCCAGTGGACAAAAGCTGCATAGTGCACCTTTAACTTACTGGGTTTGGCTTTGTGTGTGCTATTGTGAGCTAGCAGTGACTGCAAGTGCTCTGAGGTCACTTAAAGTTTTTAATTTCAGTGGTCTTACTCAATATAGGGCAGTTTCAGCTATTTAAAGTATTTTAATGCAGTATAATGTTTAATTGTATATTAAGAAATATTGTTGTTTTAGTGGACTGAATTAAAATAAGTTCAGAAATATTTTTTTATTACTTAATTGAATTCAGGTCATCAGTTTTCTTAAATGAAGAGTTAGCTGAACTTGTTGGGTTTTCTGGTGTAACAATAAACTTATACTTGTATAACTTTTTTAAGTTCACTTTTTTTTAAATGTTTTTTTTTACTTCACCAGTAATTTGCCAAGCATTTTGAGAACAAACTTAAGTCAAATATAAGATATATACACTTATATAACTCACTAATATATTCTATATATATATTTCGGAAAATATTACTCTGTGTGTGTGTGTGTGTGTGTGTGTGTGTGTGTGTGTGTGTGTGTGTGTGTGTGTGTGTGTGTGTGTGTGTGTGTGTGTGTGTGGTGTTTCCTCCATAAAGTATTTTAAAAGTAAACATTCAAAATGTCTGATCTGTTGCAAGAAAGTATTGTTGGTGAATATAATCTATTAATAACAAATAACCCCTTTTGGTCAGTGATGAGATCAGTGAATTGTTCTACTTTATGAAGCTAGAATCTAAATCATCTGATCATTGGCGCCGATACCGTGTGCCAGACTGCCAGTAGGTTACATTCTTTAAAATTAAACATTGAAGTTGGTGCTATGTGTCGCTGTCAGTCAACTGCTCATATCCTATCCACCAATTTTACTGTGTGGACTTGTGTGATATTGATTCTAAATTTCCCACGAAGCTGATCGCGGTTACGTCTCAGTTAAACTTTTCATCTCCAAACCTGTCTGTGTTTGTGAGAAGCGGTAGCCTGACGTGGTCATACTCAATTCTAGTCAGAATATGAAGACGAACTGCTCAACCTAAAAAAAATTGTGGGCGGGGCTAAGTTCAGCTGGCATCCAGGCTAGAGAAGTGGCACTGTCCTGATTTGACAGATATGCTACTTTACGGCTTTATTATCAATTAAATAGGTGTGTGTGTGTTCGTGTCAGCCGCTGTCCATTTCCTAAGGTTCTGAAATGCAAAAAATGTTTGACTACTTTTTTACGTCTTTGGGCGCGTGCACCCATGAGCACCCACGGAGGAAAACAAATCGGCGCCTATGCATCTGATCATCTTCGTTTCTGGCTTTTTGCAATAAATGATGGGCTTTAATAAACACTGTTACAAAGACCACAAACACACATAAAAAGCCAAGAGTCAAACTGGCCAACAAAAGAAACACTGATCTCCATAATGGTGACCAAACATTTTCACTACATCATCAGCATCTAAACCTCTGTTAATTCTCAGTAAGAGCTTCGGCAGATGATGGTTAATCAGATCTTGGGAGATTTAATGTCTTTTTTGACTCTCTCTCTATATATTTATAGATAGGAATGCTTTTAAAAAATATATATATTTTACTTCTAAAATGTCTAAATGTTTCTATATGGAATAGGTGACTGGAAACCACAGGTGGAAGGTTTCTGTTATCTGTAGCAGGTTACATCTTGTTTAGTAGACTGGATAAAATAAAACAGAGTGATGAATCCCATTTCATTTAATCAATTAAAATTCATTAGTTCTCAATAAAGAAGCAGTGATTCATAAAACACCTTTTACAATCAGTCTCTCTTACACACACACACACGTTTGTTTTTGTGACATATGGGGACATTCCATAGGCGTAATGGTTTTTATACTGTATAAACCATATTTTCTATCCCGCTACACTGCCCCTGCCCCTAAACCTACCCATCACACACACACACACACACACACACACACACACACACACACACACACACACACACACACACACACACACACACACACACACACACACACACACACACACACACACACACACAGCCCCTAAACCTACCCATCAGACACACACACACACACACAAACACACACAGCCCCTAAACCTACCCATCAGACACACGCACACACAGCACCTAAACCTACCCATTACACACACACACACACACAGCCCCTAAACCTACCCATCAGACACACACACACACAGCACCTAAACCTACCCATTACACACACACACACACACACACACACACACACACACACACACACACACACACACACACACACACACACACACACACACACACAGCCCCTAAACCTACCCATCAGACACACACACACACACACGTTTGTTTTTGTGACATATGGGGACTCTCCATAGGCGTAATGGTTTTTATACTGTACAAATCGTATTTTCTATCCCCTTACACTGCCCCTACCCCTAAACCTACCCATCACACACACACACACACACACACACACCTACCCATCACAGGAAACATTCTGCATTTTTACTTTCTCATAAAAACTCCTCCTGTGTGATTTATAAGCCTTTTGAAAAGTGGGGCCATGGGTAATGTCCTCATATTTCACCCTCTCCTGTAATACCTGTGTCATACCCATGGCATTATACACATTTGTGTCCTCATATGTCACAAAAACAAGCACACACACACACACACACACACACACACACACACACACACACACACACACACACACACACACACACACACACACACACACACACACACACACACACACACACACACACACAGCCCCTAAACCTACCCATCAGACACACACAAACACACACAGCCCCTAAACCTACCCATCAGACACACACACACACACACACACACACACACATACAGCCCCTAAACCTACCCATCAGACACACGCACACACACACACACACACAGCCCCTAAACCTACCCATCAGACACACACACACACACACACGTTTGTTTTTGTGACATATGGGGACTCTCCATAGGCGTAATGGTTTTTATACCGTACAAATCGTATTTTCTATCCCCTTACACTGCCCCTACCCCTAAACCTACCCATCACACACACACACACACACACACACACACACACACACACACACACACACACACACACACACACACACACAGACCTACCCATCACAGGAAACATTCTGCATTTTTACTCTCTCATAAAAACTCATCCTGTATGATTTATAAGCCTTTTGAAAAGTGGGGACATGGGTAATGTCCTCATATTTCACCCTCTCCTGTAATACCTGTGCCATACCCATGGCATTATACACATTTGTGTCCTGATATTTCACAAAAACAAGCACACACACACACACACACACACACACACACACACACACACACACTGGGCAAACAGAGATTACAAAGACAGGCTGCTCATTTTGTTTTCAGTAAAGCGTTTAGTCTTTAAATGTTTGAATTACACCGTTCACAGCGCCGCACATCAACGTCAAACACACTCTATTGCTCACACTAGAGTGGGTCGTCATAGTAACGCCATGGTAACGCAACAGCGATGCTGGTAACACCGTCAATATTCTAAGATGGAACACAGAACCCCTCTGACAACATTAAACACCGCACACCAAACACTCCGAACAGCATGCGTAGAAAATAGAGATCGCTTCATATCGAGAGACGGCTTATATATTCATCTGAAGCTACGAGATTTATTCTTATAATTAGATCTATTTCCATATATATATATATATATATGTATGATGGATTCAACAGCAACACACTGTCTGTCTTTAGGCTCAATGAATCTCACGAAAATGTGTACATGTCAAATGTGAATGAAAAAGTTAGGATCATGTAACAGTAAAATGTATTATATTTATATATATATATATATATATATATATATATATATAAAACAAAAAATGTTTGTGTGTGTGTGTGTGTGGGAGGGGCATATTTTTGTGAAATATGAGGACACAAATGTGTATAATGCCATGGGTATGACACAGGTATTACAGGAGAGGGTGAAATATGAGGACATTACCCATGGCCCCACTTTTCAAAAGGCTTATAAATCACACAGGAGGAGTTTTTATGAGAAAGTAAAAATGCAGAATGTTTCCTGTGATGGGTAGGTTTAGGGGCAGTGTGTGTGTGTGTGTGTGTGTGTGTGTGTGTGTGTGTGTGTGTGTGTGTGCGTGCGTGCGTGCGTGTGTGTGTGTGTGTGTGTATACTGTATATTAGTGCTGTCAAATATATTAATCGTGATTAATCACATCTGTAAGAAAAAATTATAAATGTATATATGGTGTGTGTGTGTGTGTGTGTGTGTGTGTGTGTGTGTGTGTGTGTTGCAGAGAGAGAGAGAGGGAGAGAGACCGTATATTAGAGGTGTCAAATCAATTTATCGCACTCTTATAATGTTATAAATTTATATATATATATATATGTTAGATGCAATTTATTGATTTGACAGCACTAATATACAGTATATATAAATATATATAAATACATACATATTTATACTCACACACACACATTTAATCATAACATTTTTATGCTAGATGCAATGATCGCGATTAATCGATTTGACAGCCCTAAGTCATGATGTTCCTATACTATATGATGTAAATGTGATTTTTTCCCACATTACATTAACGGTTAAATGTGCTTAACTGTCATGATATTGATACAAACAAAATTGTTAAGGTCCTAAAAACGGGGCGTTTTCTTAATGCAAAATAAAATCTTCGTGAGATTCACACGCCTGCGCGTTGTAAATGAACAATGAAGGTTCAGTGTCTGACATAAAGACGTAAACGAAACAGTAAATGCAGAACCGAAGCAAACGTCGCGTCCTGAGGTGTGGTCTTTGTTCTTTGTTGGTGGTTTGCGATGCAGCATCTGTTTTTGGCCAAGCTGGTGTTCTGGAGAAACGGTTCCTTCAGGTGGTGACGTCTTAATTCGAGAGCGCACACATGTTCTGCATTACCCAGAATGCCCTGGGGAAGGGCGTTTGTGTTCGTTGTCGTTTTAAAACTAATGAGCAAAAGCAGCAGCTGGACCGTCAGAAAGAAAGTAGGAAAGAAGAGGAGCGTTAAGGGTCCGTTCCACTCGTCCTGTCAGAACATCGTCCACTCTTTAGGCACAGTCGCCTAATGCAGCTGGTGCGGTTTTTACTACGAATGGCCAAAAATAAAATAAAAAGTAAGTGTTGCATTATATGTTATATTAAATATTTAATTAAAAAAAAAACTAATATACATGTGCTGGTCATATAATAGAATATCATCAAATGTTTATTAATTTAACTAATGCCATTCAAAAAGTGAAACTTGTATATTATATTCATTCATTACACACATACTAATATATTTTAAATGTTTATTTCTTTTAATTTTTATAATCATAACTGACAACTAAGGAAAATCCTAAATTCAGCATCTCAGAAAATTAGAATATTACTAAAAGGGTTAATTCACCCAAAAATGAAATTTATGTCATTAATGACTCGCTCCTCACCCGTAAGACCTCCGTTCATCTTCACACACAGTTTAAGATATTTTATATTTAGTCCGAGAGCTTATGCAAGTGTATGCACACTATACTGTCCATGTCCAGAAAGGGAATAAAAACATCATCACAGTAGTCCATATGAGACATCAGTGGGTTAATTAGAGTCTCTTGATAAAGATTCAAACGGTTATTAATCAGTGAATCGATCAACTATACTGTCCATGTCCAGAAAGGGAATAAAAACCCTCGATCAATGATTCGGATCGCCAATGTCATGTGATTTCAGTAGTTTGACACGCGATCCGAATCATGAATCAATTCACTGATTCATAACCGTTTGAATCTTTATTTGAGGATTGAACACAAACCCGGAAGAGAAGCCAATGCTGAATAAAGTCGTAGTCTTTGTTATTTTTGGACCCAAATGTATTTCTGATGCTTCAAGAGACTCTAATTAACCCACTGATGTCTCATATGGACTACTGTGATGATGTTTTTATTCCCTTTCTGGACATGGACAGTATAGTGTGCATACACTTGCATACGCTCTCAGACTAAATATAAAATATCTTAAACTGTGTGTGAAGATGAACGGAGGTCTTACGGGTGTGGAGCGACATTAGGGGGAGGAGTTAATGACAGACATTTCATTTTTGGGTCAACTAACCCTTTTAAGACCAATACAAAGAAAGGATTTTTAGAAATCTTGGCCAACTGAAAAGTGTGAACATGAAAGTTTGAGCATGTACAGCACTCAATAGTTATTTGTGGCTCCTTTATCCTGAATTACTGCAGCGATGCGGCGTGGAGTCGATCAGTCTGTGGCTCTGCTCAGGTGTTATGAGAGCCCAGGTTGCTCTGATAGTGGCCTTCAGCTCTTCTGTATTGTTGGCTCTGGCATATCGCATCTTCCTCTTCATAGTACCTCATAGATTTTCTTGTCAGGTGAATTTAATGGCCAATTAAGAACAGGGATACCATAGTCCTTAAACCAGGTACAGGTTGCTTTGGCACTGTGTGGAGGTGCCAAGTCCTGTTGGAAAATAAAACTGCATCTCCATAAAGTTGGTCAGCAGCAGGAAGCTCTAAAACTTCCTGGTATACGGCTGCGTTGACCTTGGACCTCAGAAAACACAGTGGACCAACACCAGCAGATGACATGGCACCCCACACCATCACTGACTGTGGAAACTTTACACTGGACCTCAAGCAACGTGGACTGTGTGCCTCTCCTCTCTCCCTCTTCACAATACCTCATAGATTTTCTATGTGGTTAAAGTCAGGTGAGTTTGCTGGCCAATTAAGTACAGGAATACCATGACCCTTAATCCAGGTTATGGTCGCTTTGGCACTCTGTGCAGGCAAGACTCTTCTGATGCTGTCTGTTGTTCAAGAGTGGCTGGACACAAGGAATGTGTCAGCTAAACCCATGTCTTGCATACGTCTGTGCGTAGCGGTTCTCGAAGCACTGACTCCAGCTGCAGTCCACTCTTTGTGATTCTCCCACATATATTTGAATAGGTTTTGTTTCACAATCCTCTCCAAGGTGTGGTTATCCCTGATGCTTGTACACTTTTTGAACAGCCAGCCTCTTTTGCAATGACCTTTTGTGTCTTGCCCTCCTTGTGCAAGGAGTCAATGGTCGTCTTTTGGACAACTGTCCAGTCAGCAGTCTTCCTCATGATTGTGTAGCCTACAGAGCTAGACTGAGAGATCATTTAAAGGCCTGTGCAGGTGTTTTGAGTTAATGAGCTGATTAGAGTATAGCACCAGATGTCTTCAATACTGAACCTTTTCACAATATTCTAATTTTCTGAGATGCTGAATTTGGGATTTTCCTTAGTTGTCAGTTATAATCATCAAAATTAAAAGAAATAAACATTTGAAATACATCATTATGTGTGTAATGAATGAATATAATATACAAGTTTCACTTTTTGAATGGAATTAGTGAAATAAATCAACCTTTTGATGATATTCTAATTATATGACCAGCACCTGTATATTCTCTGCATTTCAAAGCAAAAAAATTGCTAGATTAGAGATGAAATTATGCTTCAATGGTCTGTTTTTTCCTCCTCCATTGCATGATGGGCCAAATCAAAAGTCATCACGGGGTCAACTTTGGTCTGGTTTGGGCATCTCAGAGACTGAACGGTTAACAGAGACAGATGCTACCGATCAAAAGTGTGAAATATAATTAGGATTTTTAAATGTTTTTGAAAAGTCACAAAAGCTGCATTTATTTGCTCAAAATGCAGTAAAAATTGTGAAATATTTTTACAAATTTAAACAGCAGTTTTCTACGTGAATATATTCGTGAATTGTCAGCATAATTTCTCCAGTCTTCAGTGTCACATGATTTGTTGCTATCTTGATGATATCAGTTGGTATCTTGCTATCCCAAAATGTATGGTAGTGTGTGACTCTTAAGACCAAAGATTTCTAACGTTGCTTTTATAGAGCGTCACCGACTTTAAAGGCATAGTTCACCCAAAAAAATGAAAATTCTGTCATCATTTACTCGCCCTCAAGTTGTTTCAGACCTGTATGAGTTTCTTTCTTCTGCTGAACACAAAAGAAGATATTTGTAAAGATGTTTGTAACCAAGCCGAAATAGCAACCATTGACTACCATAGTAGGGGGAAAAATTGGGACTGATTACTATAGTGAAAATAGTGAATGATGAAAAGAACAGTGAATGAAAAATAGTGATTAGTAGTAAATGATGGCTCTATCTGCTTTGTTAGAAACATTCTTACAAATATCTTCTTTTGTGTTCAGCAGAACTAAGAAACTCATACAGGTCTGGAACAACATGAGGGCGAGTAAATCATGACAGAATTTTCATTTTTGGGTAAACTATCCCTTTAAGATCCGCGATAAGGTCAGTCGGTTTCCATTGCAATGACGACCGTGTCAGTGGGCGGAGCAACCGAGGAGACAGGCCACGCCTCTTTCCCGCCCCCATCATCTGGCAGTTGTCTGGCTCTGGCCGAACAGTCAGGACTATCGTGAAGAGTGTCATCCGTCCCAATGGCCGACTCTGCAGGTAAATGTCCTTCTTCCTCCTCCTCGTCATCCTCTTCTTCACGTTCCACCTGGCAGCGGCAAACCTCGATGCCAGAATCGCCAGTCAGCCGCCGTTGCTGGAAGTGCGTTTGATCCACGTCCAGATCGCTTACGGCAGAGTCACGGCGTTCGGGTTCAATGTCGGGAGAAAAAAGAGCTGGCCTGGGTGGAGACTGAGGGGGCGGAGCAACAGGCTCCTCCCTCTGCGGCTCGGGACAAACACCAAGTGGGTCAGCGATTGAAAAGAGGTGCAGAGATGAAGAAGACGAGGTCAAAATGCTGGCGGGATGACAAAGGCTGGTGATATTCTTCGACGTTGGGCTGTTGGCATTGTTTGCATCGCAGATATTGTTAGTACTAATGGTTTGGGAGGCGTCGGCTATTTCAGTAACATTATCTGTGCTGCTAGTGTTGAGGTTATTCACCGGTTTGTTGTTGCCATTGCAATCCAAGGGGGCGGAGCTTGGAAGCTCCACCCCCACGGCCTCGAGCGTTGGTGATTGGCCACTTTCACTGAGTGGCGCGTTGTGCATAACTGCGGAGTGGGCGTGGCCAGGCTCGCTGAGGGAGGGCGTGGAGGCATGGCTTGTATCGGTCTCGTCCGTGAGCTGGGCGGAAGAGGGGGAGGAGCTACAGGGCGACGACGGACAGCAGGAGTCACATGAGCAGCTGGTGTAGTTGTCAGAGCTCTGTGAAGAAAGCATGTGACTCGGACCAGGGTGGGCGGAGCCTCGTGGGTAGGCGACAGAGCTGTAGGGAGGGGGCGGAGTGCTGGGCTGGGCTGCTACTTCCTCATAGGTCGGCAGTTTGAGTGACGCGAGGAAACCTGCCAATGAAAACTCAAGATTAGTTTAAAGATTATTAGTTTTATTTTTTATACTGTTGTCTGAGGTCAACTAATGACATTTGTATGGTTTTTACATTCAAAAACATAACTAATTAGTAATAGGCTATTTTCTGCACTGGTTTTGAGGCTCTCTCCTGAACGCTGGGTTTTGATGGGCGTGTCACTGGAGACTTGGAAGTAAACGGCCATGGCTAGGATTGGATAAGATTTGCATATTTAATGAGCTTCAGCTCCGCTGTCAGTTCACATGAGGGAGGGGTTGTTTTGAAAGCGGCAACCGGAATGATTCTCTCACAGGGCTCGTAAACATCTTTATCAAAAAAACAATTTCAAAAATGATTTATTTCTCTTCCATCCGTGATTGATTGGAATATTATTTTTTATTACTTGGCCCACCCGATCTGTGTATATGAGTGCGAACCGCACACGCGCTCTTCAAATATCAAGTCAAGAGAGTGAACAGCGCAGATCGAGAAGTGAATGTTATTTCAATATTTAAGATTCGCCGGCGGGCTTACGTTTTGGTAGCCTGTCTGGAAAACACATAGCCCCGGGACGTTGGGCTTTTCGAGCCCTGGGAGTCTAATCTCGCAATGAACCAACAAATAAAGGATTCTCCAGCCTGTGACAGCGTGCTAAGGTATGTTCTGTTAGACACGTACACATAATCAATACGACCTCTATGCAATACTATCGCATATAAAAAGACGTTTTGATCACATAAGTGTGTTGCACCATTCCTGTCGGATCCACTATAGAAGCACAGCATTGTGTTTTAATCTCAATATGTCTGCAATGTCGACCTCTGTCTTGTTTACAGACGATTATCTTGCTATCTTTGACATGTTTATTGCTCGTTTAGCTGCATGAGTGGGCGGGGCTACATAAGCAGGTGGGTGGAACTACAGAAACAGGTGGGCGAGGCTACAGAAGCAGGCGTACACATTTATCTGTATAGGCGGCGTTTCATCTTCTAATATGTCATTGATTTGAGAGCCTCATTTTCTGGTGTTTATAAAAGCTTTTCTTTGACTAACAAGGGAGTTTTCAGCTCTGAAACTTACAGGATATTCTTATATTACCATGACCTTTTATATATCAAAAGCTCAAGGGAAAGTTCATTTCTGAATTCATCACCCCTTTAAAAGTAACTGCATGTTTTCATTTAGACTTTGTGTTTCTCCGACTATTCAGAACAATTCTGCTATAGGATTGAACAAATATAAACAGAGTGGTTGCGTATTATGACGAATTTGACTAATTGCTTTTATTTCGCTAAATGCATTAATATAATGTAATGATTTGATATCTTACGATATCTCTGATTTCTTAATCTACATTTAGATTTCTGGGAAAATATATAAGGCACTTGTTTTATATAACTATAACTTTTTGTTATTATTTATTATTGTGTCTTTCTCCTCTGCATTTCAGAAAACCTTGGTTGCTCATTTCTTTAGCGAACTAATGTAGTTTATGCTAAACCTGGCATTGTGCACTTGAATATTTTATAAATAGTTATGAATGAGTATATGGTTTTATAAAAATTTGCTTGTGATATTCCAAATTTGGAAGTAGCTTTGGATAAAAGTAGCTCTTGAATGAATTAATGTAACCCATTATAGGCTTTTTTTCTCACGAGTGCGGTTTTTGTCCCGAATAGCATGAGTGCAAATGTGATCCTGATTTTATACAACAGTTCAAAAGATAAACAGTTAATATTGTTTTATATTTTAGACACAATCTTGTGTTTTTGCTCAATTTTGCCAATGAAAAGATTCCCAATAAAGCCATAGCAGAAGTATTGTGCATCTCCGAGCAACGCAAAGCAGTGTTTCGTTCCAGCGTTTTGAGCGAATCATTTGGGTGAATCAATGATTCAATGACTCATTCAGAAAGAAAGCTGTTTACTTCAATCCTGAATGAATCAGCATTTTGAGAAAATCAATTGGGTGAATCAATGGCTGTCTCCCAATTCAGGGGCGGCTTCCTTTGCAAATACAGAGCGAAACATTTACAAAAATGGCATAATTTGCATCCAACAGTAAATTTTTGCGATGATGAATCTGGAGCGATTCTTACTGAGGTCAAACATGGAGGACGGGTAACTGCACGCTCCATGATAGGCCATGAGGTTGATCTCCCTCTGTCTCTGCTGCTGTTGGACGCGCTGCTTCGCCTGACGGTGACGATACGCACAGCAACAGCTGAACAGGATCAGCACACTCCACAGCAGCCAAAACCCTGAAACACAAGCAAGAACACATGAGGAAGAAAGGCCGCACTAGATGTGCTTTCATCCAATGGTGCGAATTTAAAAGGTTAGTTCACCCAAAAAATGAAATTTATGTCATTTGTGACCCTAATGTCGCTCCACACCCGTAAGACCTCCGTTCATCTTCACACACAGTTTAAGATATTTTATATTTAGTCCAAGAGCGTATGCAAGTGTATGCACACTATACTGTCCATGTCCAGAAAGGGAATAAAAACATCATCACAGTAGTCCATATGAGACATCAGTGGGTCTCTTGAAGCATCAGAAATACATTTGGGTCCAAAAATAACAAAAACTACGACTTTATTCAGCATTGTCTTCTCTTCCGCGTTTGTGTTCAATCCTCAAATAAAGATTCAAACGGTTATGAATCAGCGAATTGATTCATGATTCAGATCGCGTGTCAAACTGATGTGACATTGGCGATCCGAATCATGAATCAATATGCTGATTCATAACCGTTAAACAGTATAGTGTGCATACAATTGCATACGCTCTCAGACTAAATATAAAATATCTTAAACTGTGTGTGAAGATGAACGGAGGTCTTACGGGTGTGGAGCGACATTAGGGGGAGGAGTTAATTACAGACATTTCATTTTTGGGTCAACTAACCCTTTAACTTATTCACAAAACTGGAACATTACATAAAACATGTGCACCCCATATGTTCAAGAGAACAAAATCTTCACTTCCTGGAAAAGTGTCATAAAATATCAGTAAAAAAAAAAAAGGAAGTTTGGCATTTGTCTTCTTTTTTCCTCCCTAAGTGCTGTCATGTTCTCTTGCGTTTGGATGCTGGTGTTTGGGAACGTGTGAGGCGCTTCTGAAAGATTTAAACCAAATCATTCTGATCAGGGTCTTTGCCTCAGGCTTTTCAGAGCCACCAAACCAACATTTGAGATGCTGCGACGCCATTGGTCCGCTGGTTAGTCCAGTTATCCAATCACAGCCTCTAGTTTGTTGTTGCGCATTGAGGGATATGCTCGGTAAATGTGTTTCCATTGTAATTAATGTGCATGTCTTCTTATCGGATCAAAACAATTATTTACCACAATTGAGTGCATGAGATTTTTATGTGCATTTTTAGAATGAATGCGCATCTTGTCGTTTTTTTTAATGATATATCCCCAAATCCTGCATAAAAATTGGTGGATGGAAACAGAATGCTAATCATTAATTCAGCCGAGATATATCGTCACACAAACCTGAAGATAATCCGTGAGGTTTTTTGCATGTAGACTGTGTTTGGCTTTTATAAATGCTGAATCTATTGATGTTTTTGAAAACAGACTTGAGACTTATTTATTTTTATTTTCTTTGATTTTTAGTATGGTCTTTTGATGTTTTGTTTTATGTAATTGTTTCTTTTTCTCTTTTGAAAATGCTTTGACTCGACTCGTTTCTTTCAAAGCTCCATGAAACCAACAATTCTTGATTGACAAGTGAGTGGGCAGTCCTGATCAAGTCATATCGTCTTGTACACATGATTTTGGACTAATAAAGATGACGAATCTATTGTATTGCATGAGTAAACAGTTAGCATTTCTAACCAGTATTTACATTTTTTGTGTATTTAAACATTACAGGCCAAACTATCGTCTATTTTCTATTTTGCTTCTATAACAGAGGAAAACTAAAAGAGGAAAACAGATGAAAACATCATAAATGCACATTTAAGTTCTTATTTTGTTGCACTTTATGTATTTGCGTCTGTAAATTTTGATAATGATTCATAACTTTCAAGAGTTTTTCCAGATAAATGACCTCGGGTAATACTAATCCTGTTCGAATAGACCAGCTGTAAAATAAAGAATAACGAAATAAAGAAATGTAATTAAATAAAGAAATGAAAATGAAATAAGAAATGATCTGCGATTAAAATTCCGTAATTTTCTGTTTAAAAGTAGTTTTGGTGCATTTTGCAAGCATGGTGGTAACACTTTATTTTAAGGTTCAGTTATTAACTATTAACTAGTTGCTTATTAGCATGCAAATTACTAGGGTATTGTCTGTTTTTTAGTACTTATAAAGCACATATTAATGCCTTATTCTTCATGACCTTATTCTACATCCCTTAATCCGACCCGATACCTAAACTTAAACACTACAAAAACTACCGTACTAACTATTAATAAGCAGTAAATTATGAGTTTATTGAGGCAGAAGTCATAGTTAATAGTGAATATGTGTTCCTCATACTAAAGTGATACCAAACTACCTCACTAACTATTAATAAGCAGTAAATTATGAGTTTATTGAGGCTAAAGTCATAGTTAATAGTGAATATGTGTTCCTCATACTAAAGTGATACCAAACTACCTCACTAACTATTAATAAGCATTAAATTATGAGTTTATTGAGGCAAAAGTCATAGTTAATAGTGAATATGTGTTCCCCATACTAAAGTGATACCAAACTACCTCACTAACTATTAATAAGCAGTAAATTATGAGTTTATTGAGGCTAAAGTCATAGTTAATAGTGAATATGTGTTCCTCATACTAAAGTGATACCAAACTACCTCACTAACTATTAATAAGCATTAAATTATGAGTTTATTGAGGCAAAAGTCATAGTTAATAGTGAATATGTGTTCCCCATACTAAAGTGATACCAAACTACCTCACTAACTATTAATAAGCATTAAATTATGAGTTTATTGAGGCTAAAGTCATAGTTAATAGTGAATATGTGTTCCTCATACTAAAGTGATACCAAACTACCTCACTAACTATTAATAAGCATTAAATTATGAGTTTATTGAGGCAAAAGTCATAGTTAATAGTGAATATGTGTTCCCCATACTAAAGTGATACCAAACTACCTCACTAACTATTAATAAGCAGTAAATTATGAGTTTATTGAGGCAGAAGTCATAGTTAATAGTGAATATGTGTTCCTCATACTAAAGTGATACCAAACTACCTCACTAACTATTAATAAGCAGTAAATTATGAGTTTATTGAGGCAGAAGTCATAGTTAATAGTGAATATGTGTTCCTCATACTAAAGTGATACCAAACTACCTCACTAACTATTAAGAAGCAGTAAATTATGAGTTTATTGAGGCAGAAGTCATAGTTAATAGTGAATATGTGTTTCTCATACTAAAGTGATACCAAACTACCTCACTAACTATTAAGAAGCAGTAAATTATGAGTTTATTGAGGCTAAAGTCATAGTTAATAGTGAATATGTGTTCCTCATACTAAAGTGATACCAAACTACCTCACTAACTATTAATAAGCATTAAATTATGAGTTTATTGAGGCAAAAGTCATAGTTAATAGTGAATATGTGTTCCTCATACTAAAGTGATACCAAACTACCTCACTAACTATTAATAAGCAGTAAATTATGAGTTTATTGAGGCAAAAGTCATAGTTAATAGTGAATATGTGTTCCTCATACTAAAGTGATACCAAACTACCTCACTAACTATTAATAAGCAGTAAATTATGAGTTTATTGAGGCTAAAGTCATAGTTAATAGTGAATATGTGTTCCTCATACTAAAGTGTTACCAAACTACCTCACTAACTATTAATAAGCAGTAAATTATGAGTTTATTGAGGCTAAAGTCATAGTTAATAGTGAATATGTGTTTCTCATACTAAAGTGTTACCAAACTACCTCACTAACTATTAATAAGCAGTAAATTATGAGTTTATTGAGGCTAAAGTCATAGTTAATAGTGAATATGTGTTCCTCATACTAAAGTGATACCAAACTACCTTACTAACTATTAATAAGCAGTAAATTATGAGTTTATTGAGGCTAAAGTCATAGTTAATAATGAATATGTGTTCCTCATACTAAAGTGATACCAAACTACCTCACTAACTATTAATAAGCAGTAAATTATGAGTTTATTGGGGCAGAAGTCATAGTTAATAGTGAATATGTGTTCCTCATACTAAAGTGTTACCAAACTACCTCACTAACTATTAATAAGCAGTAAATTATGAGTTTATTGAGACTAAAGTCATAGTTAATAGTGAATATGTGTTCCTCATACTAAAGTGATACCAAACTACCTCACTAACTATTAATAAGCAGTAAATTATGAGTTTATTGAGGCTAAAGTCATAGTTAATAGTGAATATGTGTTCCTCATACTAAAGTGTTACCAAACTACCTCACTAACTATTAATAAGCAGTAAATTATGAGTTTATTGAGACTAAAGTCATAGTTAATAGTGAATATGTGTTCCCCATACTAAAGTGTTACCAAACTACCTCACTAACTATTAATAAGCAGTAAATTATGAGTTTATTGAGGCTAAAGTCATAGTTAATAGTGAATATGTGTTCCCCATACTAAAGTGTTACCAAACTACCTCACTAACTATTAATAAGCAGTAAATTATGAGTTTATTGAGGCTAAAGTCATAGTTAATAGTGAATATGTGTTCCTCATACTAAAGTGTTACCAAACTACCTCACTAACTATTAATAAGCAGTAAATTATGAGTTTATTGAGACTAAAGTCATAGTTAATAGTGAATATGTGTTCCCCATACTAAAGTGTTACCAAACTACCTCACTAACTATTAATAAGCAGTAAATTATGAGTTTATTGAGACTAAAGTCATAGTTAATAGTGAATATGTGTTCCCCATACTAAAGTGATACCAAACTACCTCACTAACTATTAATAAGCAGTAAATTATGAGTTTATTGAGGCTAAAGTCATAGTTAATAGTGAATATGTGTTCCTCATACTAAAGTGTTACCAAACTACCTTACTAACTATTAATAAGCAGTAAATTATGAGTTTATTGAGGCAGAAGTCATAGTTAATAGTGAATATGTGTTCCCCATACTAAAGTGATACCAAACTACCTCACTAACTATTAATAAGCAGTAAATTATGAGTTTATTGAGGCAGAAGTCATAGTTAATAGTGAATATGTGTTCCTCATACTAAAGTGATACCAAACTACCTCACTAACTATTAATAAGCAGTAAATTATGAGTTTATTGAGACAGAAGTCATAGTTAATAGTGAATATGTGTTCCTCATACTAAAGTGATACCAAACTACCTCACTAACTATTAATAAGCAGTAAATTATGAGTTTATTGAGGCAGAAGTCATAGTTAATAGTGAATATGTGTTTCTCATACTAAAGTGTTACCAAACTACCTCACTAACTATTAATAAGCAGTAAATTATGAGTTTATTGAGGCAGAAGTCATAGTTAATAGTGAATATGTGTTTCTCATACTAAAGTGTTACCAAACTACCTCACTAACTATTAATAAGCAGTAAATTATGAGTTTATTGAAGCAGAAGTCATAGTTAATAGTGAATATGTGTTCCCCATACTAAAGTGATACCAAACTACCTCACTAACTATTAATAAGCAGTAAATTATGAGTTTATTGAGGCAGAAGTCATAGTTAATAGTGAATATGTGTTCCTCATACTAAAGTGATACCAAACTACCTCACTAACTATTAATAAGCAGTAAATTATGAGTTTATTGAGGCAGAAGTCATAGTTAATAGTGAATATGTGTTCCTCATACTAAAGTGATACCAAACTACCTCACTAACTATTAATAAGCAGTAAATTATGAGTTTATTGAGGCAGAAGTCATAGTTAATAGTGAATATGTGTTTCTCATACTAAAGTGTTACCAAACTACCTCACTAACTATTAATAAGCAGTAAATTATGAGTTTATTGAGGCTAAAGTCATAGTTAATAGTGAATATGTGTTCCCCATACTAAAGTGATACCAAACTACCTCACTAACTATTAATAAGCAGTAAATTATGAGTTTATTGAGGCAGAAGTCATAGTTAATAGTGAATATGTGTTTCTCATACTAAAGTGTTACCAAACTACCTTACTAACTATTAATAAGCAGAAAATTATGAGTTTATTGAGGCTAAAGTCATAGTTAATAGTGAATATGTGTTCCTCATACTAAAGTGATACCAAACTACCTTACTAACTATTAATAAGCAGTAAATTATGAGTTTATTGAGGCTAAAGTCATAGTTAATAGTGAATATGTGTTCCTCATACTAAAGTGATACCAAACTACCTCACTAACTATTAATAAGCCGTAAATTATGAGTTTATTGAGGCTAAAGTCATAGTTAATAGTGAATATGTGTTCCTCATACTAAAGTGATACCAAACTACCTCACTAACTATTAATAAGCAGTAAATTATGAGTTTATTGAGGCAGAAGTCATAGTTAATAGTGAATATGTGTTCCTCATACTAAAGTGTTACCAAACTACCTCACTAACTATTAATAAGCAGTAAATTATGAGTTTATTGAGACTAAAGTCATAGTTAATAGTGAATATGTGTTCCCCATACTAAAGTGATACCAAACTACCTCACTAACTATTAATAAGCAGTAAATTATGAGTTTATTGGGGCAGAAGTCATAGTTAATAGTGAATATGTGTTCCTCATACTAAAGTGTTACCAAACTACCTCACTAACTATTAATAAGCAGTAAATTATGAGTTTATTGAGACTAAAGTCATAGTTAATAGTGAATATGTGTTCCTCATACTAAAGTGTTACCAAACTACCTCACTAACTATTAATAAGCAGTAAATTATGAGTTTATTGAGGCAGAAGTCATAGTTAATAGTGAATATGTGTTCCCCATACTAAAGTGATACCAAACTACCTTACTAACTATTAATAAGCAGTAAATTATGAGTTTATTGAGACAGAAGTCATAGTTAATAGTGAATATGTGTTCCTCATACTAAAGTGATACCAAACTACCTTACTAACTATTAATAAGCAGTAAATTATGAGTTTATTGAGACAGAAGTCATAGTTAATAGTGAATATGTGTTCCTCATACTAAAGTGATACCAAACTACCTTACTAACTATTAATAAGCAGTAAATTATGAGTTTATTGAGACAGAAGTCATAGTTAATAGTGAATATGTGTTCCTCATACTAAAGTGTTACCAAACTACCTCACTAACTATTAATAAGCAGTAAATTATGAGTTTATTGAGGCAGAAGTTATAGTTAATAGTGAATATGTGTTCCTCATACTAAAGTGATACCAAACTACCTCACTAACTATTAATAAGCAGTAAATTATGAGTTTATTGAGGCTAAAGTCATAGTTAATAGTGAATATGTGTTCCTCATACTAAAGTGATACCAAACTACCTCACTAACTATTAATAAGCAGTAAATTATGAGTTTATTGAGGCTAGAGTCATAGTTAATAGTGAATATGTGTTCCTCATACTAAAGTGATACCAAACTACCTCACTAACTATTAATAAGCAGTAAATTATGAGTTTATTGAGGCTAGAGTCATAGTTAATAGTGAATATGTGTTCCTCATACTAAAGTGTTACCAAACTACCTCACTAACTATTAATAAGCAGTAAATTATGAGTTTATTGAGGCTAAAGTCATAGTTAATAGTGAATATGTGTTCCTCATACTAAAGTGATACCAAACTACCTTACTAACTATTAATAAGCAGTAAATTATGAGTTTATTGAGGCAGAAGTCATAGTTAATAGTGAATATGTGTTTCTCATACTAAAGTGTTACCAAACTACCTTACTAACTATTAATAAGCAGAAAATTATGAGTTTGTTGAGACAGAAGTCATAGTTAATAGTGAATATGTGTTTCTCATACTAAAGTGATACCAAACTACCTCACTAACTATTAATAAGCAGTAAATTATGAGTTTATTGAGGCTAAAGTCATAGTTAATAGTGAATATGTGTTCCTCATACTAAAGTGATACCAAACTACCTTATTAACTATTAAGAAGCAGTAAATTATGAGTTTATTGAGGCAAAAGTCATAGTTAATAGTGAATATGTGTTCCTCATACTAAAGTGTTACCAAACTACCTCACTAACTATTAATAAGCAGTAAATTATGAGTTTATTGAGACAGAAGTCATAGTTAATAGTGAATATGTGTTCCTCATACTAAAGTGTTACCAAACTACCTCACTAACTATTAATAAGCAGTAAATTATGAGTTTATTGAGGCTAAAGTCATAGTTAATAGTGAATATGTGTTCCTCATACTAAAGTGTTACCAAACTACCTTACTAACTATTAATAAGCAGTAAATTATGAGTTTATTGAGACAGAAGTCATAGTTAATAGTGAATATGTGTTCCTCATACTAAAGTGTTACCAAACTACCTCACTAACTATTAATAAGCAGTAAATTATGAGTTTATTGAGGCTAAAGTCATAGTTAATAGTGAATATGTGTTCCCCATACTAAAGTGATACCAAACTACCTCACTAACTATTAATAAGCAGTAAATTATGAGTTTATTGAGGCAGAAGTCATAGTTAATAGTGAATATGTGTTCCTCATACTAAAGTGATACCAAACTACCTTACTAACTATTAATAAGCAGTAAATTATGAGTTTATTGAGGCTAAAGTCATAGTTAATAGTGAATATGTGTTCCTCATACTAAAGTGTTACCAAACTACCTCACTAACTATTAATAAGCAGTAAATTATGAGTTTATTGAGGCAGAAGTCATAGTTAATAGTGAATATGTGTTCCTCATACTAAAGTGTTACCAAACTACCTCACTAACTATTAATAAGCAGTAAATTATGAGTTTATTGAGGCAGAAGTTATAGTTAATAGTGAATATGTGTTCCTCATACTAAAGTGATACCAAACTACCTTACTAACTATTAATAAGCAGTAAATTATGAGTTTATTGAGGCTAAAGTCATAGTTAATAGTGAATATGTGTTCCTCATACTAAAGTGATACCAAACTACCTCACTAACTATTAATAAGCAGTAAATTATGAGTTTATTGAGGCAGAAGTCATAGTTAATAGTGAATATGTGTTCCCTATACTAAAGTGATACCAAACTACCTCACTAACTATTAATAAGCAGTAAATTATGAGTTTATTGAGGCAGAAGTCATAGTTAATAGTGAATATGTGTTTCTCATACTAAAGTGTTACCAAACTACCTTACTAACTATTAATAAGCAGAAAATTATGAGTTTATTGAGACAGAAGTCATAGTTAATAGTGAATATGTGTTCCTCATACTAAAGTGATACCAAACTACCTCACTAACTATTAATAAGCAGTAAATTATGAGTTTATTGAGGCTAAAGTCATAGTTAATAGTGAATATGTGTTCCTCATACTAAAGTGATACCAAACTACCTCACTAACTATTAATAAGCAGTAAATTATGAGTTTATTGAGGCAGAAGTCATAGTTAATAGTGAATATGTGTTCCTCATACTAAAGTGATACCAAACTACCTTACTAACTATTAATAAGCAGTAAATTATGAGTTTATTGAGACAGAAGTCATAGTTAATAGTGAATATGTGTTCCTCATACTAAAGTGATACCAAACTACCTTACTAACTATTAATAAGCAGTAAATTATGAGTTTGTTGAGACAGAAGTCATAGTTAATAGTGAATATGTGTTCCTCATACTAAAGTGATACCAAACTACCTTACTAACTATTAATAAGCAGTAAATTATGAGTTTATTGAGGCTAAAGTCATAGTTAATAGTGAATATGTGTTCCTCATACTAAAGTGTTACCAAACTACCTTACTAACTATTAATAAGCAGTAAATTATGAGTTTATTGAGGCTAAAGTCATAGTTAATAGTGAATATGTGTTCCCCATACTAAAGTGATACCAAACTACCTCACTAACTATTAATAAGCAGTAAATTATGAGTTTATTGAGGCAAAAGTCATAGTTAATAGTGAATATGTGTTCCCCATACTAAAGTGATTTCAAACTACCTCACTAACTATTAATAAACAGTAAATTATGAGTTTATTGAGGCAGAAGTCATAGTTAATAGTGAATATGTGTTCCCCATACTAAAGTGATACCAAACTACCTCACTAACTATTAATAAGCAGTAAATTATGAGTTTATTGAGGCAAAAGTCATAGTTAATAGTGAATATGTGTTCCCCATACTAAAGTGATACCAAACTACCTCACTAACTATTAATAAGCAGTAAATTATGAGTTTATTGAGGCAAAAGTCATAGTTAATAGTGAATATGTGTTCCTCATACTAAAGTGATACCAAACTACCTCACTAACTATTAATAAACAGTAAATTATGAGTTTATTGAGGCAGAAGTCATAGTTAATAGTGAATATGTGTTCCTCATACTAAAGTGATACCAAACTACCTTACTAACTATTAATAAGCAGTAAATTATGAGTTTATTGAGGCAGAAGTCATAGTTAATAGTGAATATGTGTTCCTCATACTAAAGTGTTACCAAACTACCTCACTAACTATTAATAAGCAGTAAATTATGAGTTTATTGAGGCAAAAGTCATAGTTAATAGTGAATATGTGTTCCTCATACTAAAGTGATACCAAACTACCTCACTAACTATTAATAAACAGTAAATTATGAGTTTATTGAGGCAGAAGTCATAGTTAATAGTGAATATGTGTTCCTCATACTAAAGTGATACCAAACTACCTTACTAACTATTAATAAGCAGTAAATTATGAGTTTATTGAGGCAGAAGTCATAGTTAATAGTGAATATGTGTTCCTCATACTAAAGTGATACCAAACTACCTCACTAACTATTAATAAGCAGTAAATTATGAGTTTATTGAGGCAGAAGTCATAGTTAATAGTGAATATGTGTTTCTCATACTAAAGTGATACCAAACTACCTCACTAACTATTAATAAGCAGTAAATTATGAGTTTATTGAGGCAGAAGTCATAGTTAATAGTGAATATGTGTTCCTCATACTAAAGTGTTACCAAACTACCTTACTAACTATTAATAAGCAGTAAATTATGAGTTTATTGAGGCAGAAGTCATAGTTAATAGTGAATATGTGTTTCTCATACTAAAGTGTTACCAAACTACCTCACTAACTATTAATAAGCAGTAAATTATGAGTTTAACACGCACACACACACACACACCCGAGTTCAGAATGGCGCTCATGTTGCGTTTGCTCACGTGATAACAGTACCGTCATACACGAAGACAATAAGGTTACTGTAGTGTGTAAATTTTCTATAGTGACTGATCACATCTACATGTTCGAGACACCCCTCGCTGCAGCCTGTAGCACGATGACGTAGCTGGATCAGATCCAATACGTACTGGATGGTGGATCGTTATGGCAATGTCATAACCTACATATCTCTGGGTTAATTTATAATCCGTATGCGCTAGTCTTAATGTATGATCATTATTGTATATAGATGATGTTCTAAGCTGTGTAGTTGTAGTACTGATACATAGTATTAAGTAATTAAATGGCATAAATTCACGGAATTTCAATTCGGCCAACTGAAAAATGAGTTGGGTTGGGTATCGTTTGGGTTTTTTACGATTCCGGTGCCAAACCGGTACTTTTAAAACGGTACCGGTGCCTAAACGCGGTGCCTGAATCGATACTTTTTAAAAAGAGAGCCACAAAACGATGGTGGGTGGCATTAAATAACGTCTTTTTATTGATTATTTTTTTATTATTCTTTAAATTAAACAATTTATTAAAAGTTTAAAGTATACTTAATTATAAATAGATACAAAACACAGTTAACTTAAATTCATAGTAAAGAAAGCAACCTAACCCAATTACAATAGGCCTAATTTAACACTAAATAACAGCACTAATAACAGCTAACTGTTGGTCTGCTACAAACCAGCTTCAGTACAGCTTTATTTTGCCTTTATTACACGGCTCTGTGAAATACTTGATTCTGATTGGTCAATCGCGCATTCCAGCGGTATGTTATTTCCAGGTAACACCCGCTCATCCGGGTACTGCGAGTTATCTTGACCGGTTCTACTTCTGTGCTTAACGCTGGCGCCATCTTGTGGCTTAAACAGCCGTGGGTTACAATGGAAGAGTTCAAGGCAGGTTTCCTGTATAACGTTTTTAATATGGATATTTTTCTCACACAAACGCATCGATTCGAATCAGAAGCTCTATTAGCCCATCGGAGTCGTGTGGAGCACGTTATTTGACGGACAGCTGCATTTTTTATGGACTTCAAACACAACTACAACTACAAATTATTATCTTGTTTTGGGAAAAAATAACTCTAAATTAAGAGAGTTTTTGCTTAAAATAAGCAAAATAATCTTGTTTTCTTCAATGCAAAGGAATGCAAGAAGTGCTGCCCAGGGTGTAAAGTCTCGGTGCTCTTTGGTTATGTGGGAAAATTAAGTCTAAAAGCAAAAGTAGTCCAAGGCACTCGATGGGTGTATTGAGAAAGTTAAAAAGCCTTTATTTGTTCATGGCTTAAGCAATTAAAAATTGGTGACAGATACACCTACGCGTTGCGGCTTAACATGCCTTCGTCAGGGTTTCTGTTTGAATTCAGATTATTTTTCTCACCCCATTGGCAGATTATTAATCTTATTTTAATCAAAAACTCTCTTCATTTTGAGTTATTTTTTCCCAAAACAAGACAATCATTTTTACTTGTCTAGTAAATGTTTCTTAATGTAAGAATGTTTTGATATTTAGACTAGACTAGCATTTTTTGCAGTGTACTTGTGTATGTATGAGCAAACAGAAGGACTCACACCACAGCTCATAGTAGTAGGTGCAGCAGCCCGTCTCCTGGCAGCAATGGCCGGTTTGGCACAGGTATCCGCTGGCGCTGTTCGTGCCGGGACAGTAGCGCGGGCTGCCCAGCAGAGGCAGCGTCCCTGAACTGTGGTACTCCATACCCTGCAGCAGGGCGTGCCGCCACCGAAACACTCGCTCCTCCTTTTCCTCCAGAACTGCTGCTATGGAGCCCTCAGAGTCTTTCAGGAACACGTCAAAAGATAGAAAGAAACTTTAAACAAGTGCACAGAAGGCACAATCTTTGAATCGTTAACCCCTAGAGGCGGATGATTGCGCCGGCGCAGTTTTTTTCTTATTAGTGCCAAAGAGACTCAAATAACTCTGTCGGTTTTTATCATTCAGGCAAGTGTTATGCATCCTTATAATCTGTTAAAGGGTTAGTTGACCCAAAAATGAAATGTCTGTCGTTAACTCCTCCCCCTAATGTCGCTCCACACCCGTAAGACCTCCGTTCATCTTCACACACAGTTTAAGATATTTTATAATTAGTCTGAGAGCGTATGCAAGTGTATGCACACTATACTGTCCATGTCCAGAAAGGGAATAAAAACATCATCACAGTAGTCCATATGAGACATCAGTGGGTTAATTAGAGTCTCTTGAAGCATCCAAAATACATTTGGGTCCAAAAATAACAAAAACTACGACTTTATTCAGCATTGGCTTCTCTTCTGGGTTTGTGTTCAATCCTCAAATAAAGATTCAAACGGTTATGAATCAGTGAATTGATTCATGATTCGGATCGCGCGTGTCAAACTGATGAAATCACGTGACATTGGCGATCCGAATCATGAATCAATATGCTGATTCATAACCGTTTGAATCTTTATTTGAGGATTGAACACAAACCCACTTTTACACATACGCTTTCAGACTAAATATAAAATATCTTAAACTGTGTGTGAAGATGAACGGAGGTCTTACGGGTGTGGAGCGACATTAGGGGGAGGAGTTAATGACAGACATTTCATTTTTTGGTCAACTAACCCTTTAAAATGAAATGAAAATCAACATGAAATCATCAGTGCATGTTATTTTAAACAAAAACACATTTTCATGATCTTTCACCAAAACATTTCTTCCAACAACTGAGAACTTATAAGTCTCAAACATAGTTTCATTTCACAGAAACTTACCTACATTATATTACAGGGACATTTTTTAACTTAAATTACACTGTAGTGTAGTAACAGGCACAAAAATATGAACAAATGTTCAGTAATATTCATACAATGTCCATTCAAGTATCTGGTCTCTATTAATGTTCTCACAATATCATGTTTTTATGTTACTACTTGTTTCATAATGTTCAGAGCAACGTCCCCATAATGTTTGCAAAATTATAAAAATGGAATATATATGTTTTTTTTAGTAACATTAATAGAATATCAATTAAAAATGTAAAAATGTTACCTCAAAAATCATTCATGGGATCTACGTTTCAGTTACGTCTAACTTTTTTAAAGAATGTTACTAGTTTAAGTAACAGTTTAAAAAAAATAGTTTAAAAAATCTAAAATAACATACTCATAATGTTTGTAAAATGAAATGTTCGTATAACCAATAAAAAACGTTAAATTGTGTGATTCACTGTACACTCTAAAAAATGCTGGGTTGTTTTAACCCAATGTTGGGTCAAATATGGACTAACCCAGCGATTGGGTTGTTTTAATCCTGCGGTTGGGTTAAATATTTGCTTAAGACAACCCAATCGCTGGGTTAAAACAACCCAATCGCTGGGTTAGTCCATATTTGACCCAACATTGGGTTGTTTTTCACTCTGAATTTTTTAGTGTAAGCTAAAAAAAAGATGGTCATGTGAAACGAAATCAATCGCCAATTGCTTTTGGACTTTGTATTATGGACAAGTCTATATCAAACTAAGTCTAAAACAAGTCTAAATCACACACACACACACACACACACACACACACACACACACACACACACACACACACACACACACACACACACACACACACCAAACGCGTTTGTTTTTGAGACATATGGGGACTCTCCATAGGCGTAATGGTTTTTATACTGTAAAAACCGTATTTTCTATCCCCTTACACTGCCCCCCCCCCCCCCCCCCCACACACACACACACACACACACACACGCGTGTTGTAAAGTGCCTTTACCTGGTGATGGACACAGGTGTCCATATAGGCTGTCAGGATCATCTACAAATGAGAATTAAAACCATAATCAACCATTGCTGAAAATAATACTCTCAAATCTCATAAACGCAAATATTAGCTCATTTCAAACCGTGTGCAATATGATGCATGCGTGTACGCCGTGTTGTGTGTGTAATACATGTTCTTCAGAAAACTGCTATTGCATGCGAGCAGAAGGAAGCCGCATTTAAATGTTTTTCTGCGCGTGCATGTGTGATATCAAACTTTAAACATAAAAGCAACAAATGTCTGTGTGCAAACGGAAAAGATCGCAGGCCCAATCAGATGCAGGCGCGGAACAGAATACAGTGAGCATTATGCTTTAGTTAAAGCACCTGTGCAGTAATAATCACACAAACCGTATCGATGATGATATGAATGAGGCTACTGAAGGTGGCGAGTGATCGGCGATGCTTGATGTCCGAGAGCGTTTGTGTTATTGAAGCAAACGGCCTGGAACGACAGTCGCTTTTCTCTCTGATTCGCTCATTTTTTCGGATTCTGCACCGACTGTCTCTCTCCATCCGCCATTTGCACACGGAGCTTCAGCCGTAACATCACAAACGACACACGAGCGCACCGGGATATTTAAACGACCGCACGCAAAAACACGCACTAGTTACATATATATGATACACTCAAATGTAAAATCTCATATTTACAACACACGGCGCGAGGCTGCAGACATATAATGTCAGGAACGTTCATCGGATATGATGCTGATTGGCTCGAGGCTGCAGGATGCAGACCAATCAGAGCAGACCTAGGTTTCTCCTAGCAACAGCTGGTAAGATAGGAAGACGGCGTCCACACAGAGGCGGACATTATTAAAGTAGGGGAGAGCAGGGGCGAAAGTACTGTTTTCAGAAAAACGTAATTTTAAAAGAAAATGTTTTAGACAGAGATATATATTTGCTCTGGTCTATAACTCACAAGTGTGGTCTATCACTAATCGCTAATAGCAGGTGGTGTTTTGTACAAATGCAGAATAGTATAATTTCACTTCGAACATAAGATGCAGATTACTTTTGACCCCATCAGTCGCAGAGGTGGACAGTAAGTTTACTCGAGTACTGTACTAAAGTTCACTTTTTGAGTATCTGTACTTTACTTGAGTATTATTTTTTTCTGTAAACTTATGACTGTAACTTCACTACATCTGAAAGGCAAATATCGTCCTTTTTACTCCACTACATTTCTATCAAGGTCCTCGAAGTCGAAAGTCGTTTCTGTAGCAGCTCTGAAAGTCAGCGGATGATTTTTTTCTTCTTTAAAAGGTGTTTGGGTTTTTGCAGAAAGCCTTTCAGGAATCACTCTTGTACATAAAAAAGAAATGTACTTTTGATACTTAAGTACTTTTGAAAACAAATACTTTTACAACTTTCACTTGTAACGGAGTAATATTTGACCAGTAGTACTGTTACTCAAGTAATGAAGTTGTGTACTTTGTACACCTCTGATCAGTTGGGACTAAAGTCACTGTAGTGAAGCAGAGCAGGACCGAGTGTTGAGGAGCTGAGCACGGCTGCTGGAGCGATTGGTTATTAACGTTACTGTAGTGAAGCAGAGCAGGACCGAGTGTTGAGGAGCTGAGCACGGCTGCTGGAGCGATTGGTTATTAACGTTACTTTAGTGAAGCAGAGCAGGACCGAGTGTTGAGGAGCTGAGCACGGCTGCTGGAGCGATTGGTTATTAACGTTACTGTAGTGAAGCAGAGCAGGACCGAGTGTTGAGGAGCTGAGCACGGCCGCTGGAGCGATTGGTTATTAACGTTACTGTAGTGAAGCAGAGCAGGACCGAGTGTTGAGGAGCTGAGCACGGCTGCTGGAGCGATTGGTTATTAACGTTACTGTAGTGAAGCAGAGCAGGACCGAGTGTTGTGGAGCTGAGCACGGCCGCTGGAGTGATTGGTTATTAACGTTACTGTAGAGAAGCAGAGCAGGACCGAGTGTTGAGGAGCTGAGCACGGCCGCTGGAGCGATTGGTTATTAACGTTACTGTAGTGAAGCAGAGCAGGACCGAGTGTTGAGGAGCTGAGCACGGCTGCTGGAGCGATTGGTTATTAACGTTACTGTAGTGAAGCAGAGCAGGACCGAGTGTTGTGGAGCTGAGCACGGCCGCTGGAGTGATTGGTTATTAACGTTACTGTAGAGAAGCAGAGCAGGACCGAGTGTTGAGGAGCTGAGCACGGCCGCTGGAGCGATTGGTTATTAACGTTACTGTAGTGAAGCAGAGCAGGACTGAGTGTTGAGGAGCTGAGCACGGCCGCTGGAGCGATTGGTTATTAACGTTACTGTAATGAAGCAGAGCAGGACCGAGTGTTGAGGAGCTGAGCACGGCCGCTGGAGCGATTGGTTATTAACGTTACTGTAGTGAAGCAGAGCAGGACCGAGTGTTGAGGAGCTGAGCACGGCCGCTGGAGCGATTGGTTATTAACGTTACTGTAGTGAAGCAGAGCAGGACTGAGTGTTGAGGAGCTGAGCACGGCCGCTGGAGCGATTGGTTATTAACGTTACTGTAGTGAAGCAGAGCAGGACCGAGTGTTGAGGAGCTGAGCACGGCCGCTGGAGCGATTGGTTATTAACGTTACTGTAGTGAAGCAGAGCAGGACCGAGTGTTGAGGAGCTGAGCACGGCCGCTGGAGCGATTGGTTATTAACGTTACTGTAGTGAAGCAGAGCAGGACTGAGTGTTGAGGAGCTGAGCACGGCCGCTGGAGCGATTGGTTATTAACGTTACTGTAGTGAAGCAGAGCAGGACTGAGTGTTGAGGAGCTGAGCACGGCCACTGGAGCGATTGGTTATTAACGTTACTGTAGTGTAAAGCAGAGCAGGACCGAGTGTTGAGGAGCTGAGCACGGCCGCTGGAGCGATTGGTTATTAACGTTACTGTAGTGAAGCAGAGCAGGACTGAGTGTTGAGGAGCTGAGCACGGCCGCTGGAGCGATTGGTTATTAACGTTACTGTAATGAAGCAGAGCAGGACCGAGTGTTGAGGAGCTGAGCACGGCCGCTGGAGCGATTGGTTATTAACGTTACTGTAGTGAAGCAGAGCAGGACCGAGTGTTGAGGAGCTGAGCACGGCCGCTGGAGCGATTGGTTATTAACGTTACTGTAGTGAAGCAGAGCAGGACTGAGTGTTGAGGAGCTGAGCACGGCCGCTGGAGCGATTGGTTATTAACGTTACTGTAGTGAAGCAGAGCAGGACCGAGTGTTGAGGAGCTGAGCACGGCCGCTGGAGCGATTGGTTATTAACGTTACTGTAGTGAAGCAGAGCAGGACCGAGTGTTGAGGAGCTGAGCACGGCCGCTGGAGCGATTGGTTATTAACGTTACTGTAGTGAAGCAGAGCAGGACTGAGTGTTGAGGAGCTGAGCACGGCCGCTGGAGCGATTGGTTATTAACGTTACTGTAGTGAAGCAGAGCAGGACTGAGTGTTGAGGAGCTGAGCACGGCCGCTGGAGCGATTGGTTATTAACGTTACTGTAGTGAAGCAGAGCAGGACCGAGTGTTGAGGAGCTGAGCACGGCCGCTGGAGCGATTGGTTATTAACGTTACTGTAGTGAAGCAGAGCAGGACCGAGTGTTGAGGAGCTGAGCACGGCCGCTGGAGCGATTGGTTATTAACGTTACTGTAGTGAAGCAGAGCAGGACTGAGTGTTGAGGAGCTGAGCACGGCCGCTGGAGCGATTGGTTATTAACGTTACTGTAGTGAAGCAGAGCAGGACTGAGTGTTGAGGAGCTGAGCACGGCCACTGGAGCGATTGGTTATTAACGTTACTGTAGTGTAAAGCAGAGCAGGACCGAGTGTTGAGGAGCTGAGCACGGCCGCTGGAGCGATTGGTTATTAACGTTATTGTAGAGAAGCAGAGCAGGACCGAGTGTTGAGGAGCTGAGTGCGGCCGCTGGAGCGATTGGTTATTAACGTTACTGTAGTGAAGCAGAGCAGGACCGAGTGTTGAGGAGCTGAGCACGGCCGCTGGAGCGATTGGTTATTAACGTTACTGTAGTGAAGCAGAGCAGGACCGAGTGTTGAGGAGCTGAGCACGGCCGCTGGAGCGATTGGTTATTAACATTACTGTAGTGAAGCAGAGCAGGACTGAGTGTTGAGGAGCTGAGCACGGCCGCTGGAGCGATTGGTTATTAACGTTACTGTAGTGAAGCAGAGCAGGACTGAGTGTTGAGGAGCTGAGCACGGCCGCTGGAGCGATTGTTATACACACACACGGCTCGCGAACACCGGGACTTTTATTATGACGGGACGGAACACAGTCGCCTGCACTTCCGCTTTTTCCGGTCATGATTATAAGGTAAAGCAGCTCTGTTTATCATATTAGACACATTTAAGTGTGTTTAAAATGATGTTATGACGTTACTCTGTGCGTTCGCTCGGCGCTGCTGTGTCATGTTCACACTACTAAGAGTAAAGCGCTTCTGCGATTGTCAGGCGACTCCCTCAGACTCTAGGCTGACACGTCCCGGTCATTGGTTAAAATAGCAATTTTCTCACACTTTACAAATAGTTGGAAACATTTGGGATATTTTAAGAACTCAACTGAACAAAATATGTAACACTGGTATAGTGGTTTTTAGATATTTTACTGCAAAAATACTACATACTACTACATACTACATATATCAGTGTGTCGTCCTGAGCCACAGGGCTCTGTGTGCATGTTGTCTAAGCATGTTTTTTTTTTTTATTCTCATAGAACATTACCCATTCACACGATTATATGACCCTTTAATGTCGAGTTTCATACTACAGTTCTGTGAAATCAGTGTGTTCATTCAGTGTTGAATACATGTTTTTATGTTAGCTGTATTTCAATAACACTTGTCAAGATTATGATACATATATGGAGCAACTCGTCTGATTATAAATAATGTACAGCAGAAGTTCTCAGGAAGTGGTGACTGTGGCGTATAAAGACAAATGCTTGAACACTTCTCTCTTTCTTTCTGCCAGCTGTCCATCAAAATGAGTGAACGGGCGGAGAGGAAGAAGCGAACGAGACTAATGTCTTCAGATGGGATGAGCTTGTGTGTTGTTCTGCTCTGCGCTGGACTTCACTTCACCACAGGTGCGTCTGAAGCTGAACAAGGAGTGAGTTTATGATCAGTCGATGAAACATCTTACTTCAATCTATAACACGGGTTTCTGTGTGAATATATAGTAAAGTGTGATTTATTCCTGTGATCAAAGCTGAATTTATCATCATTACTCCAGTCTTCAGAGTCACATGATCCTTCACTAATCATTCTCAGATGAGGATCTGATCATCAACACACAGTTATGATGATTATCAGTGAAGAAAATTGTATTTTTCAGGATTCTTGGATGAATCGAAGACTCAAAAGAACAGCATTTATTTGAAACAGAATCTTTTGCAGCATTATAAACGTCATTATTGTCATCAGTTCTCTTTTGATCAGTTGTATGGGTAACACTTTACAATACAGGTGCACTAATATGCATTTATTCATACTTAACTAATGCACAGATAATCATGAGTTAAATGTATAACTAATGGTGAACTAACCCATTTATTAATGATTACTGCATCAGCAACTAATGCAGATTATACATGATTAATAGATTAAGTAATTATTAAATTGTTGTTAATTAAATATGTCAATATTTCCTTAATAACATATTATATTAACTAATAATGTAAATTAACACAAGGGGTCAAAGCCACGCAACTTCCAGTGTCTACTTTAATTACACTCTAAAAAATGCTGGGTTGTTTTTAAAACCCCAATGTTGGGTCAAATATGGACTAACCCAGCAATTGGGTTGTTTTAATCCTGCGGTTGGGTTAAATATTTGCTTAAGACAACCCAATCGCTTGGTTAAAGCAACCCAATGGGTTAGTCCATATTTGACCCAACATTGGGTTGTTTTTTACCCCAAATTTTTTAGAGTGTAATCATCAGCTAATGATTTATAAAGGTATCATTATGTTATGACTTTACTTGTTGAGGCACATGACTTTTAACTAACTTATTAAGTAATATGTAATTGTGGTTATGGGTTTTGAATTCATTCTGAATTAGTTAATAGTCATGTGCCCAAACAAGTAAAGTCATAACATAATGATACCTTTATAAATCATAAGCTGATGATTAATTAAAGCAGACACTGGAAGCTGAAATGCGTGGCTTTGACGAGTTGTGGTAACTAACACATTCATTTACATTATTAGTTAATATAATATGTTATTAGGGAATTAAGACAATATGACACATTTAATTAATAAAAATGTAGTAATTACTTAATCTATTAATCATGATGAATCTTCATTAGTTGCTGATAATCATTAATAAATGGGTTAGTTCTTCATTAGTCATACATTAACTCATGATTATCTGTGCATTAGATAAGCATGAATTAATGCATATTAGTGCACCCGTATTGTAAAGTGTTACCGTTGTGCATCCTTGCTGAATAAAAGTATCAATTTCTTTCATAAAAAACTGAGCTTAAAGGGTTAGTTCACCCAAAATTGAAATGTCTGTCATTAACTCCTCCCCCTAATGTCGCTCCACACCCGTAAGACCTCCGTTCATCTTCACACACAGTTTAAGATATTTTATATTTAGTCCGAGAGCGTATGCAAGTGTATGCACACTATACTGTCCATGTCCAGAAAGGGAATAAAAACATCATCACAGTAGTCCATATGAGACATCAGTGGGTTAATTAGAGTCTCTTGAAGCATCCAAAATACATTTGGGTCCAAAAATAACAAAAACTACGACTTTATTCAGCATTGTCTTCTCTTCCGCGTTAGTGTTCAATCCTCAAATAAAGATTCAAACGGTTATGAATCAGTGAATTGATTCATGATTCAGATTGCGTATCAAACCATAGATATCCATAATAAAGACTAGATGTCTCGTGCGCGCTGTTGGCCAATACCACAGGTCGCCGTCCGCAGCTGGCGGCCATCTTGTCACAGGCAGCTCGCTCACTCGTAACAGTGTGTTTTAATGGTGCATGTACTTTTAAATAACCATAACTTGCTCAAATTTCAACCGATTTTCAAACTGTTTCGTTTGTTATAAACGTCAGAGATGTAGTTATGACACTACATACTTATGAATAATTATACCCATGGACTCCAAAAGTAAAGTAACATTGAACAGAACAGATAGGTGCAATGAATATACACACACACACAAGGTATTTATGTTAAATCAATATATAGGCTACTAAAACTGTGTACCGAATGGCAACATGAGAAATATTATATATATATATATACACCCACACATATACAGCTCCGATTTTTTTTATAGTTATATACTTATATGTATATAAGAAACAAGCAGAATAATTGTGTGAAGTACTGGCACCGAGTTATAGGGGCTAGAATATTGGTTTTTTTACACAAGCTGCACAATTAATTGGTTTATCGAAACGAAAAGCTGCAATTTCAACGTGTTAAAGCATCCAGATTTGTAGCCTTGTTAATAACGCTTGTAAGAAACCAAACCATTTGTAAATCTGTCAAGATTTCAGCGAGATAAGAGTATTCATGTTCGTACCGATCACTCATCTTACATCAGGTTCCTCAGAGATGGCCAAGACAAGATGGCCGCCGGTGATGACGATGGTGACTCCACCGTAAGACATCTAGCCTTTATTATGGATATCTATGTATCAAACTGCTGAAATCACGTGACATTGGCGATATACACAACGAATCTATTCTCGTCGCATTGTAAAATGATTGTAGAGCCGCTGTAGTGAGATGGGCTTTGTGTCGATGTGTTTAGGGCCTTTATGGGTCTTGTGAGTGGGAATGGACTGAATGCCAATGGAGGCCTTTCTGAAGCCTTTCTCAGCTTTACACTAAAATATCTTCATTTGTGTTCTGGAGATGAACGAAGGTCTGACGGGTGTCCAACGACGTGAGGGGGAGTCATTAATGAAATCATTTTCATTTTTGGGTGAACTAACCCTTTAAGGCATGTTACTGCGCCCCATAAACACAACCAAGCCTAGAAAAAAAACACAGAACCACCCCTTTAAGAAGGGAAGATGCGTTCAGAGTTTTGCTGACCAGATATGGCGAAAGTTTAATCTGTCAGCTAGCTCAACTTCACGTTGCTCTGCTTGGTTATAGCCAAGCGGCTCCACCTCCATTTTCTCTTGAAGCCAATACGGAAGTGACTTAAACTGCAGTTCCTCGACTGGCCACTAGAGCGGCTCCAGAAGGAGCAGAATCTCATTGAGCTGATGTTAAAATGCCCAACTTTACAGCAGAATAAAACATGTTTACAGCCTGGGACAAATTGTGGTTTTGGTCTGTATGGCTAATTTTGACCTTCATGACGACTGTGAGGGGTGAATTTATTTAAAACTATTTTATAATAGTTTATAAAATATGTTTACATTATATGAAGCCTTAAAGGGTTAGTTCATCCAAAAATGAAAACTGATGTTTATCTGCTGACCCACAGTGCATCCAACATGTAGGTATGTTTGTTTCTTCAGTAGAACACAAATTTTTAACTCCAACCATTGCTCGTATAATGCATGTTAAAGGGGACTCCATTGGCATTATACGAGCAAAGTGGCCACTTTGATTGACAGGTGGATAGCCCATACCTGTCAACTTTTGGGTATCAAAATCCGGGATAGATGGGGGGGGGGGTTAAATCCTCACATAAACCCATAATAATAATACATTTTATTTGTACCTGTGCTCTTCCTACATGTATAACAACGTATCAAGTGGGAAATATACATAAATTGTTATTAGTTTGCACTGCATAAGTTAAGAATTATATATTTAATCCTTCTTAAAGGTACTGAAGTTATTTACTCAAGAACAGAGCATATTTAGTGAGCAATTACTTCTGTTCTTTACATTGTCATTATAAGTGAATACTGTCACTTTAAAAGATCTTCCCCTGTCGCACATGATGAAGGCGCAGTTACAAAACTTACAAAACGCGTGACTGTCCCCCACCTGCTCCTCTTCAGAAAATTAAATTCGCTGTCCCATTGATCCCGGTATTTACACAGGGTTTGGGTTTGTTGGCAGGAGTGCCTTCCGTCTCTATCGTTAGTTACGTCCATCATCCGTCTGTTTTGTTTTTCACCGCGTTGTCACTCGTCGTCATCTGACCACACACACTATAACCTCGCGACAACGGCCACCTGTAGGCTACTGCAGACGGCAGTTATCGCGAGGCTAGTTACATAGCTCAGATTGGAAATGTTTTTTTGTTCTTTTGCTCCGGTATTATTATTTTTTAATAACGCAGGTTAAAATACGGGAGATTTACGGGAAAATACAAATACGGGAGGACGGCGGGAAAGAAGGGTAAAATACGGGACTTTCCCGGCCAAAACGGGATACTTCACAGGTATGGGATAGCCGTTTGTCTGCTGTCTGTTAATCATTGCGTCACTTAAGCTCCGCCCATGTCCCGCCTCTTTGCCCATTTTCAGTTATCCGGTAGTGAGGCGCTGGCAAGATGGTGATGGCCAGCTTGTCTCTGCTTTACACTTCAGAACGGCTCGTCGGAATCCTATTGGCATTTTTCCTACTTCAGTGAGACCTCAGTGTTAACACCCACTGCTGTGATTGGCTGCTGTGAGACTTCAGTGTAAACACCCACCCACATCTTTGCATATGAAATAACTTGTTATGACCTCTTGCCTGTTTTGGGACTACGATTGTGGATTACCCTTTTATTAAAGGCCCACTGAAATCAAAATTGAATTTGTTTAGCTTTTAGTATGACTGTGTAAGGCTAACACAGTCATACTAAAAGCTAAACAAATTCAATTCAAGTTATGAATAAGCCGGTATGTTCTGCATTTAGGAGATATAAGCGTTCAAAATGTACAGTCTCTCAGTTCCGCTAAAACGAATCTCAGATTTTGATGACATCATCGCAGATTTCACCTTCTCGTCAAATCTTCTGACCAATCAAATGCTCTTTAGAATCTTAAGCCCCGCCCCCTACGCTGCTGAAGCGGCGGCTGAAATCGGTCAGTTGTTCACACACATTTACTAATTTCTACATGTTGAAAGGCACACACACTATATATGTGATAGGAAACGATTCAGAGTAAATATGCTTTCATTTGAGGTGAATAAAGTCTGTTTTCATGTTAGTTTCACACACCGCAGCAGCGCACAAACACACACACACACACCAACGCAGCGCGAATCATATGCGCGAGTCGGCGTGGACAACAAAATATATCGGACCCATTTTAATTCTGCATTTCAAAGCGATATGGAGGAGATTATGATGATACACGGTTAGAGGAAACTGGCTTTACCAAACAGAGAAAGGCTCTAGTCAAACCGTATATTAACGAAACGCTATTGGCTGTTTCAAAAAAGGGGAGGAGCTGCAAACAGCTGGAGCCGTTTCAGGGCAAATTACGTCAACACACTGAATAATGCGGCGCGTTTCAAAGCACTTCAGCGGGCCTTTAAAGCTGCATTTGGATCCTCTACCTTCTGTCTTAGAGCAGTCTGTTACAACTGGTTTGATTTATGACACAAAGAACATCTGACTGTTCATGAATCATATCAGAAATCACTGGTCTCAGATCAGGCATTAGAATTAACACGGTTACTCACGTTGTGGCTTTACTGTGGAGTCCATATTGTAAAAGTCTGTTTGCAAAGCGTGCGCAGAAATTGCAACCGATTTACCAAAGAATCCCCAGTGAAATGTAGCAAATACACATAAATAATGTTCAAATGAGACATTCATGCTGTTGAAAATAAAATAACAAATACATTCCTAGCATTAGGATCCTTTGGAAGGTTATGTTATTTTTAGTCTTTTCTTCCTCATCATCTCACTAACACTTCAGTGGGCGTGGCCAAAGTTGCGATGATGAAGTAGGCGTTGATCTTCTTCTGCAGAGGCGGTCTTTCATTAAGCTGGTTTTGGACTGCCAGTTTTCTGTGTTTTTGTGTTAGTTTAGGCTGCACAGAAGAGTTTCCATACGTCAGCTGTCGTGCAGGAGAGTCTGTGCTGCTGCGCTGCCGGGATGAAAACGCACAGGAGAAACACGTCCAGTGGTTGAACTCAGACTTTGATGAATCCCGAAACTCAGTGGACGTCATTAAGGATCAGCGATATAAAGACAGAGTTCAGATTGACAGGAATCTCTCGCTGTCCATCACTCATCTGACCGTAGACGACTCAGGATTGTATTGGTGTAATTTCTCAGAGCGTGTTCGTCTAATCGTTGAAGGTGAGAAATGCTTGTTTTATTTTAATAATAATACATGCAGACCAACCATAAACCACATGCCTGTTACCTCTGGGGTTGTTCACATGTCTGTGGGCTTCCATTTATTTTCTTGTCATAATGATATTGTATTGTATACAGTGGTTAAAGTGGGATTACTGGCCTAGTACTGTTTGGGATAAGAGTGTCAACGTGGCACCAAGTATCACTTATTTACTTTATATTTTTAATAGTTTTATTTTGGTCCATTTACATGTTAAAATTGCTGAGTATCACAATATGGAACAACAAATGTAAATTTAAACATAAAAATGGGAAGTTGAAAACTGATTAAAATGTAAACTACAACAAAAATAAATCACAAGATAGGTAGACCTACTGCAGAGTCAATGTCAAAATGCAGAAGCAAAAGATTTGCTGGATCATAAAATTATACAGTCCAAATATTGTGGCTATTCTCACATCCAATCAAAATAGCTCCCATATTGAATGGGGCTGTGACTTGATTTGTCCTTTAGCATAGTAAAGTAGTAAACGATCTTGGTGCCATGTTTTCTACCACTGAAATAATTTTTATTTTAAAGAAAACAAAATCATCAAAGCACATATATACGAGTACATGTACTGGTCATATAATTAGAATATCATCAAATGTTTATTAATTTCACTAATTCCATTCAAAAAGTGAAACTTGTATATTATATTCATTCATTACACACATACTAATATATTTAAAATGTTTATTTCTTTTCATTTTGATGGTTATAACTGACAACTAAGGACAATCCCAAATTCAGCATCTCAGAAAATTAGAATATTACTAAAGAACAAGACAAAGAAAGGGTGGCCAACTGAAAAGTAAAAGTATGAGCATGTACAGCACTCAATAGTTATTCGTGGCTCCCTTTATCCTGAATTACTGCAGCGCAGCGGTGTGGCGTGGAGTCGATCAGTCTGTGGCTCTGCTCAGGTGTTATGAGAGCCCAGGTTGCTCTGATAGTGGCCTTCAGCTCTTCTGCATTGTTGGGTCTGACATATCGCATCTTCCTCTTCATAGTACCTCATAGATTTTCTAAGGGGTTAAGGTCAGGCAAGTTTGCTGGCCAATTAAGAACAGGGATACCATGACCCTTAATCCAGGTACTGGTTGCTTTGGCACTGTGTGGAGGTGCCAAGTAGCCTAGAAATCTAGACGCACCCTAGCGGCAGCAAATCTAATCTGCCCGCGAGTGTCGTCTAGCAACTCTCAATACTCTTCTGCGCTGTATTCGCCAAACTCTTGCCGGGCCAATTACATCGTGTATAGTTGGTGGGCGGGGCCATAATGACGACGGCCGAGTTGCGTTTGCGTGCTTCTAGTAAACACAGAAACTGGCGAACGGCGGTCTTTCGAATCAGCTCTGACCGCGACTCTGGAAGACTTGAGTTAAGCTTTTCTCTGAGAAAAGAACAAAGAACGGCACTGAAGTCATTCTTAAAAAGGAAAGATGTGTTCTGAGTTTAGCCGACCGGATACGGTGAATGTTTAATCAGTCAGCGAGCTCTGCTTCACCTTCGTTGCTCTGGTTGGTTGTAGCGCTATCCTATCGCGTGCAGAGGGAGTTTGAAAGACAACCGTTTATCCGCCCCTCGGATTGAGCTGTCAATGGTGAGTTTCCAGACCAAACATCTTGATGTGGGTCTGGCTCGTCAGGCTAGGTGCCAAGTCCTATTGGGGAAAAAAATCTGCATCTCCATAAAGTTGGTCAGCAGCAGGAAGCATGAAGTGCTCAAACTTACGTTTGTGCGTAGCAGTTCTTGAAGCACTGACTCCAGCTGCAGTCCACTCTTTGTAAATCGCACCCACATTTTTGAAGGGATTTTGTTTCACAATCCTCTCCAAGGTGCAGTTATCTCTATTGCTTGCACACTTTTTTCTAGCACATCTTTTCCTTCCCTTCACCTCTCTATTAATGTGCTAGGACACAGAGCTCTGTGAACAATGACTCTTTTGCAATGACCTTTTGTGTCTTGCCCTCCTTGTGCAAGGAGTCAATGGTCGTCTTTTGGACAACTCTCCAGTCAGCAGTCTTCCTCATGATTGTGTAGCCTACAGAGCTAGACTGAGAGATCATTTAAAGGCCTGTGCAGGTGTTTTGAGTTAATGAGCTGATTAGAGGATAGCACCAGATGTCTTCAATACTGAACCTTTTCACAATATTCTAATTTTCTGAGATGCTGAATTTGGGATTGTCCTTAGTTGTCAGTTATAATCATAAAAATTAAAAGAAATAAAAATTTGAAATATATCAGTCTGTGTGTAATGAATGAATATAATATACAAGTTTCACTTTTCGAACGGAATTAGTGAAATAAATCAACCTTTTGATGGTATTCTAATTATATGACCAGCTCATGTATATACTGTCTAAATATAAATTTGTAATATTAAGTAGGTGTATATAAATATTCCTGGCTGCAACACATTAAAGAGATAGTTCACCCAAAAATGAAAATTAGCCCCTGATTAACTCACCCTTGGTGTATGACATTTTTCTTTCAGACAAATACAATTAGTTATATTAAAAAAGTCCTGGCTAATCCAAGTTTTATAATGCCAGGGATTGTTGCTCTCTTTTTAAGTCCATAAAAATGCACCTATCCATCAAATAACGTGCTCCCCACAGCTCCGGGAGGTTAATAAAGGCCTTCTGATGCAAATTCATGCATTTGTGTTAGAAAAATATCCATATATAAAACTTTCATAATTAAAGTTCCTGGCGATCGCCATCCTTGTAAACAGTGTTGAAAGTGCCTTTTAAAAGTGGAGTTTTAAAACCAGTGATGTCCCAAATTTGAGCTATTTAGAGGGGTTGGGGACAGGGCATGTGTTTGACTTCTTTGATCTACATACGTGTTTTTTAAGATGGTTGAAGTCTAAAAAAAATAATACAAATTTAGTGTTAGTGGGCGGTAGATTATATGTCAACTGCTTTCTCCTCATTTCCATTACTCTTTTTTTTTTACTCAGTCTCCTTCTCTTCCCCTCCTAAAGTTGAGCTTTGACTAAGAGTCTATTCATTTTTGTCAGGTTAATTCACTGAAGGCTGCAAACGCTTGGTAAATAAATATTAATTCTGAAATACATGAATTCACAATATACACATACATTCATTATCTCATGCCTAATCTGATTAAATTATGTTCAAAAATAGTTATACACACCGAGGTCTGGACCACGGCGACCTCATAGTTTGACCTCAACACTTCCGTTCACATGGTCGGAGCTAAAGGTCTGGTTTAGATAGTTTCGCAACAGACTGTGCTCATGATGTTGTGCTTGTATCAAATTCAAATTATTAAGCGACTGCCTGACGCTTTGGCGGTTTATTTATTTATCTGAGGTGACCGTTCACTGAAAAAAAGTGTTGGATTTACATGATTTAATTGTGTACATCAGTCCCACATGAATCAATTAAGTTAAACAAACATAATGTGTTAATGTAACTTCAACATCATGGAATGAATACATTTTAAGGGACCCAATTAAGTCATTTCAAAGTGAATTTATATGGCTCCGTCATGATTCAAGCATTCGATTTAAATTATTTATTCATCCACTTCAATATCATTTATTCATTCATTCACTTCGATTTCAATTATTTATTCATCCACTTCAATTTCCTATATTTTATTGTTACGCAACTAAATTTTAACATAAGTACACTTTTAGCTAGTAATAGCACACTGTTTCAGCAAAGCCGTAATGACATTAGTTGTTTTAGTTCACAGCCTAAGCAAATGTTATAATTATGAATGGGAAACTGGATTTTCTCTCAATAAAGTTTCCACGTTGCTGTCGTGTCCAATGAAAATGCTCTCTATGTTTTTATTATAAATTCCCAAGTGAACTTGTTGTGATCATAATAAATTATGATACATTTTACTTCAAGATAAATCTATGTAGCCAATGTCAAACTGTTTATCATAGGGGAGAGTGGGGCAAGATGAGCCATTTTTTACTTATGTGGTCCTCAAGATGTCTAGTATGACAGTATCTAAAGTAATTTCAGGAGGTTTGCTATTATTATAAATAATCAGAATGCATCTCTGACAAATGGTTATAAAATTATGGCTTCTTATAAAAAAAACTGTTCCTCTGGCTCAATTTACCCCATATTAGGTTGCACCATCTGAGTGTAAACGCACCATCTGATTCGAACTCGCATGAAATTGTAAAGATAATTTACCTCTTTTAAAAACACCTTCAATAATCACATTTCCTCATCCTGGAAGTGACGGCCAGTTGGTAGTATGTGTTGATTACTTCACCTCTTGCTCTGTGTCTTGTGCTCCACCTTTTAAGGCTCGGGTTGTGCTGTACTTCGCAACCTTCTGCTCCGTGAGGGTTTGGTTGGATGCTCGCCTGAAGCTGAAGCATTGCCATGGCTGGCGCCCTTGCACGGATGGTAGGCCACTGGATAAGCAGATGGCTGACCCTTAAGGCAGGGGATGCAAGTTGTACTCCCCTCGCTTCGGAGGGTTCAAGGCGTTCTTTTGCTGAGTACAATGCTATTGGCAATGTGTTTTAGGTCCACGCTTGTAGGCATTGTCAGTGAGACTGCGCCATCACATAGAGGGTTCTGTGGGTCTCTGTGATGGACAGCCAGCTTGGGCAGTATGGGCAGTTGACTCCAGGACAGGTGGTAGACCTCAACAGGCCTCCTTGCAAGAGAGTCCCGACGTCGTGGCCCATATGTGCCACGGAGGGTTCTCCCCAACAATGTCGGCTGCAACAGAAACCTCGTCAACTAGTAGACCCTTTATGGCCTCCCTGGAGATGAGTCTCCAGGTGGTTACTGGATGTCCAGTTCTTCGTCAGCCAGCAGACAAGCTACTGTCAGCCCGGGGTCGCAGCGAGAAGTGGGCTGCTAGCAGGTAGTAGGTCCCTCCAGGTCTCCCTGTAAGATTGCAGTCCAGGTAGTAGGCCTCACCAGGCCTCCCTCAAAGTTCTCACGGGAGTTCCCTGCTCTTGGGTGCCTGGGTAACATGCAGGTCTTGCTATGGGAATGAGTTCCCAGTCTCCAGCTACTCTGAGAGTTGGTGTCGACTGCTAATCAGGTGGTAGGCCTTGCTGAGCCTCCTTGAAGGCCTTCCGGAGGGTAACAGGCCTCTCCTGGCCTCCCCTGAGGGGGTGTTCCTTGGCATCAGTCACTGGCAGCCTCACCAGGCCTCCCTGAGGATGAGTTCCCGGTTCCAGTCTCTGTGGCAGTTAGCATGGATTGCCAACGGCTAGTATGCCTCGCCAGGCCTCCCGGATGGCTTGCTATCAGGTAGTAGAGGGATTTGCCGTTGGGTAGCAGGCTTCACCTGGCCTTCGCTGAGGACGCGTTCATGGTCTTCAGTCACTGGACTCCTAGCAATGGTCTGCTAGCAGGTAGTAGCCCTCACCAGGCCTCCCTAAAGACTTGCTATTGGGCTGGGCCTCCCTGAGGGTGAGCTCCGGGAACTCAGTCACCTCTGATGGTTTGCACAAATTGTTAGTTGTCTTCCTGAGGGCGAGACCCCGAGCCTGGACGCCCGGCTAGCTGGCATAACTTGCTTTCAGGTAGTATGCCTTGCCAGGCCTCCCTGAGGGCAAACCCCTGAGTTGGGATGCTCAGGCAGCTAGCATGGTCTGCTACCAGGTGCTAGGCTTCACCAAGCCTCCCTGAGGGTGAGTCCTGGAACCTCAGTCACCTCTGACGGTTCACATGAATTGCTAGCAGGTAGCTTAGAGAAACGCTCCCTAGCTGGCATAACATGCTATCAGGTAGTAAGCCATATCAGGCCTTTCTGAAGGAGAGTCCCTGGGTCCCAGTCTCTGTGACAAATTAGCATTGACTGCTAGCAGGTAGTAGGCCGCTCTAGGCCTCCCTAAAGCCTTATTGTCAGGTAATAGGCCTTGTCAGGCCTCCCTGAAAATGAGCTCCTTAGTTGAGATGCTCGGGCACCTAGCATGGTCTGCTACCAGGTGTTAGGCTTCACCAAGCCTCCCTGAGGGAACGAGTCCCGGTTTTCCGGCTACCTTGACAACTAGCTTTGACTATTATCAGGCAATAGGCCTCATCAGGCCTCCCTGAGGAGGAGCGCCCCTGTCTGGACGCTCGAGCAGCTAACATGGATGGTTATCAGGTGGCAGGCCTTACTAGGCCTCCCTGAGGGAATGAGCTTCGGTTCCCAGCTGCCGTAACAGTCAGCCTCGACGGTTGTCAGGTGGAGGCCCCTTCAGGCCTCCCCGGGGAATGGGTTCCCAAGATGGGAACGCATAACTGGCTTTATGCTGACAGCTAGTAGTTGCCTACTATCAGGGTTCCGGCTCTAGCCAGCAGCACCTGAGAGCGGGCTCATACCCTAGCGTAACGAGACGCAACTTCTGCTACACTGTCCGTTCAGAACAGGGACCTGCCAGCCTATAGCAAGGTTTACCTACAAGGCAGGCTAAAGAGCTCCACTCATGGAGGGTCGTCTGCGAGCTTACCGCCGCCTGAGCCTGGTCAAACGGTCGCAGGCCCCTCACAGGGCCTCCCAGTTCGATCAGCCCATAGGCCTGTAGTGCCTCCTGAGCACCCCCGTAATTCATGTGTTCAGTAGATCCTAGGATTAAGCAGCTAAACTCCCCTCACTAGAAAGGGTTGGAAAGCGCTACGCTAAGCGCTGCTCTCCAAGATAACCCGTCTCTGAGATCCTGTCTGAGGCGGACTTTACCAGTTTGCAGTCCCTCAGTTTGGATGCCTCCCCAGATGGTGAGTGTCCAGAGGCTCTGTTTTTTAACAAACAGGGCGGGCAGGTAACTTAAGTGTCCCATTTAAGTTACACCAGGTGTAGCCTCCCTGGTGGCATTCGGTGAAGTTTTTCCCAAAAGGAATAGTGACATGTTAAAGGAACCACTTCTGTTGAATGTGTTGGTTCCAGGCCTTTGAGCAGCCTGGGTAGGAATATTACTATAGGAAGGTTCCTCCTGAGGCTTATAGCTTGGGCTATGACTTTAGGGAATGTTGTCACTGACAGCCTAGTGTGACCAAAAGGGGAGAGTCTCAGACATTTTAATTGAATTTGCTTGTCCTGACAGTTGTCACTGCCAGTGGTCATGCAATCCCCTCAGCATGGTGGCGTCGGTATATCATTCCCCGTAGCGTCAGCTGATGCAACGCAAGTTATCTATTTAACCATTGTTCCCTGGGAACAGGGAACAAGATGCTACGTCTCGTTGCCATGTCTCGGGGCCTGCCTGCAAACAGTCCCTTCAGACAAAGAATCTGGTGTCAGCATCTTGCAGTTGATGGAGATTTGTGGGATGCACATCCAGGGCATGAAGCTCCCATTCCACCACATCCCAAAGATGCTCTATTGGGTTGAGATCTGGTGACTGTGGCGGCCATTTTCGTACAGTGAACTCATTGTCATGTTCAAGAAACCAAATTGAAATGATTCAAGCTTTTTGACTTGGTGCATTATCCTGCTGGAAGTAGCCATCAGAGGATGGGTCCATGGTGGTCATAAAGGGATGGACATGGTCAGAAAAAATGCTCAGGTAGGCCGTGGCCTTTAAACGATGCCCAAATGGCACTAAGGGGCCTAAAGTGTGCCAAGAAAACATCCCCCACACCATTACACCACCACCAGCAGCCTGCACAGTGATGGATCCATGTTCTTTAGACCTGGACAGCTTAGCTTTGCTGTGACCGCCATTACATCTGTTATGCCAAAACTTTACGTTGACAAGCTAAAAAGTTTTTAAAGTAAACGTGTGCCTTCCACTCCTCACTTGCTTCTCATTTTCACCATCTGGCAGAAATTATGTGTGATTCCAAAATGTATGGAACGTAACAATAAAAGTGTACGGTTGCGTCACACTGAGTCAATTTACCCACTGGCTCATCTTACCCCACCTTCCCCTACAGTAATTTTTTATTACGTCTGACCAACAAACTCATAATGTCAGATGTCATGATAATCAAATATAATTGTTGTCTGCAGGTTGCTCTATATCAGGGAATGAAGCATCAGTGGAGATCAGCAGATATTCAGGGGATTCGGTCTTTCTGTCCTGTTCGGTCGAATGCAGCGCTCGTTATAATCCAGACGTGTTCAGATGGACGTTACCAAACGACAGAGAAATAAACCGGAGTAACTCTGCAGAACTGAGTCGACTCCATCAGGGCAGATTTCACATGTTTGATGTACAGTCAGGAAATTTCTCTCTGCTGATTTCTAACCTGACGGAGAAAGACGAAGGACGGTATAATTGCTGGATTAATGACAATCAGCAGAAGAGCTTTAATCTCACCGTTATCATCATTTTCCAGCAACTTTGTGTGAAACTCGGTTAATTTCACTAGATTGTCTTTTTGGATTGAGAAGTAAAATTTTGACATCAAAAACTTTTGAAAACCTCGCAATCTCAGTGAACAGGGAGCATTCTGATCAAACGTTCTTCCCGTAACGTTAATACAACGTTTGTTCTGCGCTAAGTTTACGCATCACTTGTATTTTGTACAGTTGTTTTAGTTTTTGCACCATCTAGAGGTAGTTTTTTAGACAATAAGTGCTCACATTTCATCAGTCAGCATCTCCTCAGTCTTTGGATGCCAAAGGTAACACTTTAGAAAAATGGTCATTAGTTAACTACACTAGTTAACATAAACTAATGATGAACTGCACTTATAAAGCATTTATTTATCTTTGTTAATTTCAACATTTACTAATGCATTATTAAAATATTGTTAATAGTTAATGCACTGTGAACTAACATGAACAAACCATGAACAGCTAGATTTATATTAAAGCTGCAGTCCGTAGTTTTTCCTCTTTGTCGCCATCTCTGTTCGAAAACTGCAATTGCAGTTATTCGCGGAATTATCAACTCTACGTGAGACGTGCCCCGGTCGGCACAGCGCGGAGGAATCAAATGTGCAGCTGTCAGGAGAAGCGTTGTCAGTCACCCGGTGTGGATTCTGTCATTCACAATCACAGACTTTACTGTTTGAAAGTATGACCGACATAAGAATGTCATCTGAACAAGTAGCTCATCCTCATTTGTTCTGACCAACTAAGGTGAAAAAAGCATTGCAATACATCGCAATGATTAATCTAACGATCGTTTATCATAATCATCGTCAAACTGCAAATTATAATTTTTCAAACTGTTAATATTATCAGGATTGCGTGACTACATTTAATGTGTATTAGGGCTGTAGTACAGTTTCCATTTCTGCGCAGTCTAATTTCTAATCGTCATATACCTACACATTAATGTGGAGTAGAGGTGAAGCTCCCTCTCACAGCAAGCACAAAATAACTGATGTTACCATAATGCACATAGCAAAACGAGAACGGCCCAACAAAGGAAAACTCCTTAAAGGGGGGGGTGAAACACTCAGTTTCAGTCAATCTTATGTCAATCTTGGGTACCTATAGAGTAGTATTGCATCCTTCATATCTCCGAAAAGTCTTTAGTTTTATTATATTTATAAAAGAAATATGGGCTGTACCGAGTCTTTCCGGAAAAAAAACGAGCGCCTGGAGGCGTATCGTGTGGGTGGAGCTAAAGAATGACGAGCACACAAAGCGGTGACGTCCTCAAGCGTGGAGAAGCCCATGGCTATCTCAGCTAATACAGATAATGATCCAGAATCATTCGGAGGCTGAAATAAATTGAACAGGAGAAACAGCAGCAGCAGGACGTCCGTCTCTGTGGTATGGACTGTATTTAATGGCCTCTCCACATTTCTGTGTGTTTACTCGCAGTTTATGAGGACATGATTCGGTTTATGGACTATTGTATGAGACCAAACCTTAGCAGTAGCAAGCAAAACGGTTTTGCACGTCAGACTAGTGTAACGTTATACAGAGAACAACAATGGAGTAACCGTTAGCGCATTTGAATGACGAAGCACGCGATCGTGTCGTTTACTGATGTTTACTCACGCGACGATAGCCAACAGCACAGACATCTGAAGCAGTTTTACTCACCGGCTGCTTCCAAAGCAGGACCGAACCTTTATCGCTGGGACCGCTCCGTCAAAAACACACTTCTTTGGTATGATTTGGTGAAGTCCTGTGACAGCAGTGACCGTGGAAATCCACTTTTGCGACGCAACTGAAGCGATGCTGTGAAGCTTCCCGTCATTTCTGCGTTCAAATCGGTTCAAATGCAGCGCTGCCTTCCCAGAATGCTGTGCTGAAGCGTTGAAGTCGCTCGACGTCACCCATAGGAATAAAGTGGAGCGCGGCGCGGACTATAACCAACATAAGTGTTCACGGACGACTGGATCTGCACCTGAGCGAGTGTTTATGGCTGTGCATTTCCTCTCTCTCGCTCTAGTCACGCGCGCGCGCACCCTACCGGGAGAAGAGCCCGTACGGCCCATACAAGGACCTTCCGCTCTATTAACGTCAAGCCGACCCATACTCGAAAAAAACTCGCCGAAACTTGTGAGAAACCGGAAGGAGTATTTTTGACACAGAAATAACCCCCCCCCCCCCTAACTGCATGAATTAAGCGAACAGGTGTGCTACTGTTACATAGCCTAATTCAACCAGTGAAATGTCTTGCCTGTTCAGCAGAAAAAAAGCTGAAAACCCCTTCAAAACACGGAGTTCACGCCACCTTTAAATATCCTTGTTTTTGCGTCGCCCGGGTGAAGTCTCTTTTTCCACACTCCACAGTCCGAAGACTTTTGCATTTTACAGCGGATGAATCTCCAGTTGTCACTGGTGACTGTTGTTAGAACTTTTTGGATCTGCCATCACACTGATAAGTTTAATTATTATATCAAGTGGTGTGAGAAAAGGCTATCTCCACTTCCATCATCCTCACATGCGATAGCCTGCTAACCGGGACTCCTTCTTTATGTGTTCAGATGTGACGTAATGACGCAAACATATGCTTGAGTTTCCCGGGGAAATCCACCAGTACCACTGGAGTTAAAAATATTATTACAAGCTTACTGCTGTAAATCGAGCTACGGTAAGCAGATCGTTTTGAACACTGGCTGGTTATGTACTTGCTAAAAAATTTATTTTGGATAATTTTTAACCCAAAAAGTTACGGACTGCAGCTTTAACTGTGTAGCGTCTGTGGTCTCTTACAATGAGGATCAAAGAGGAACCCAATGTTGATTGTAAAAGGGGGGGGGGGGGTAGCTTTTAGCCGCATGTAAATTAAGAGCCACGCCACAGAGTCTGGGGGAAGTGACAACTTCGGCAGTTTTACGACCCCGTCCAAATAACACAGGCCCTGATCGGGTCACACGACTCGAACCCTGTTTCCCCCCCCTTTTCATTCCCCAGACCGAAAGGCGCCAAGGCTCCTGTCAATACACAAGGACTCACAATATACACACACACATTCCTTATGAAGCTTTAATTAAGACTATTCTAGACTGTATACGAGGTAGCTTGGTGTGTATATGCATGCTCCTTGACTCAGGCCTACTCAGTCATGGCATAGAAACAATGTAAGCTCATTTTAAATGCTTGTATTTCTGTGTAAAATTGTATCTCTGTTTTAATATCTCCCAGCCATAAGGTGTTTGATATCTAAATATTCCTATTTCTTTGACTTACTCAACGATGCACAAAATGGGATTGTGAAATGTATCATTAATATGTTTAGCCGACTTGGGAGTAAAACCATACAAAATCAACACCCCTTTACGACACCTCAGAAACATGCAAAATAGGCCATAAAATGAGACAGAGAACTTTTCCCGCTCAGAATTCACCCTCTGGATTGGGTGAATTAGCCAGAAGGGGGCGTGGATTAATTCTCTTAAAAGACCAGTGGAGACCACAATCTTCCCTCTTGGCTTCTGAAACTCTCTTCTGAACTCTTCTCTTCTGAAAACTCCTCTTCAAGAAACTCCTTTTCTACAATCCGGTCTTCAACAACCCTTTGTTCCTCGTTCCATCAACTTAAGCCCACAGGCTTCTTCAGGAGGTGGACCCAAAGCGCCGCTAAAGGAAAAACTACGTCACCTCCCGACCTCGGAGAGAAACCCCGGAGACGCAGAAATACACACACACACAAGCGAGAAGCCAAAACGAAACCAAAAAGAATGCAAGTATTCTTCTTCTTATAAAAGTCAAACTGCTGTAAAGAGGGTGTGTATTTCCCCGTTGGGACAAGTAACTCCGTGAAGGTCGTATGTGATGAACTAAAGGAAAGCTGTTTCTTACCTCTAATGCTTTGTACCATCTCTCTCTCTTGCTCTCTCTCTCTTTTATCTCCCTCTAATTTCAGTCTATTCATTATTCTCTTTTATGTATTCTTTCGTTAATATCTACATGTCTACTTTCTTGATGCATATTTAGTGTGTACTTTCTGTGTGAATCGTAGTGTTATTTTTAGTCTGTGTTTATTAAACCTCCAAAAGACATTTAAGATCTAAGTTACCTAACTGCTTATGCTACTATGTTAGTAAAGTAAACTGTATGACCATTTGAAATATTGAACTTGTCCTGATCAGTAAAGTTAATGTTTCTTATGCGCTCGTAAAGCAGTAATCCCTTATGGAGAATTGAGTTGAAAAGTCTATTACTAATTTGGTGGACGAACTTAGTAGGATAATTTCAAGCAATTTCATAAAGGGTTACTTGTATTTAATTAAACAATTTTCCCTATCGGAAAATTTTTAATACGTAATGAATGACTGGCAAATTATATTCATAAATTCATGAATATTGAATATTGAATCCCTTTTGAGTTAATTATTCCCCGAGACATTAAACTCATAAGCTCGTTGTTGTTACAGCTGACAAAGATGAACAAATACAATAACATGTACTGCTCCTGGTTAGTTTGTGTTAGTTAATACATCACCTAATGTTACCTAATGAAACTTAAATAAATAAATAAATAAATATGTAAATGAATACACAGATAAATAGATAAATAAATGTGATAATATCAAAATAAACGACTCATTTACTGTTGCACATGGAAAAGTAAAAATAAATGCAATTAATAGATCAATCTAAAATGGGAATAAATAAATGTAAAATTAAATGAATGCATAAATATAAATATAAAAATAAACAATGCAATTAATTAACAGATTAATAAAAGTTAAACATATATATTTTTAAATGTATAAAAGCAGAAAAGAATAAATTAAGGGAAAGACAATACAAAACTTAATTTGATTAAAAATGAATCATTTTGTTTTCATAGTCAGATCTATTTCTCTCTTTATTCATTTACATATTTGTATATTTATTTATTTACTTATTCATTCATTAATTGATTTTTTATTTCTGCAGCTCCATAGTTGCCAACCTTTGTTTTGTGTTTGTAAAAGCATCATCTGTAAATTAATTCTTCGTTATATAATGCTTGATGATACATATTTGCCATAAGTTTATTCAAAGCTTTGATTTATTAGCTTAGCCTTTGTCTGATATAGCACTCGGTGTGTTCATTTCAGTCTACTTTGATAAGATAACTACTCTACATGCATGAATATCTGTATTTGTTGCTATTTTCTTGGTCATCTGATAATCCCATTTATGCAAATTGATTACACTCAATTTATTTGGGTTTCAAGTTTCAGAACTAAACGGATGTCCTTTAGTCAGTGGATAATTGTTCTGATAATTGTTTATTTACATTTTTACTTCTTATTCATAATGCACATGGTGTCTTATTAAGCGACACAGACTAAGATGAATTCTGACTCGTCTGTACTCCGGCTGGTTGTTAAATTGCATCTGTACATGTGGGAGAACAGTTGTAACCATAGATATCCATAATAAAGGCTAGATGTCTTACGGCGGAGTCACCATCGTCATCACCGGCGGCCATCTTGTCACAGGCAAGCTTTCTGTTGGGCTCTGAGGAACCTGATGTAAGATGAGTGATCTGTACGAACATAAAAACTCTTATCTCGCCGAAATCTTGACGGATTTACAAATGGTTTGGTTTCTTACAAACGTTATTAACATGGCTACAAATCTGGATGCTTTAACACGTTGAAGTTGCAGCTTTTCGTTTCGATAAACGACTTAATCGTGCAGCTTGTGTATCACGGCTAACTTACGTGAACGTTATCAAGGCTGAGACCACAATCGAGCTGTTCAATTATATAGGTTTATTGACACCAATAACGATTTTATGACAACCAATCTTTTGCCTCGTTAAAATAAACTTAGTTTGCATGTTTTTTTTTGTTTAATTTTTTTTAAAATACAAATTATTTTATTATAATAGTGATATTCTCATTATAAAAGTATATATATATATATATATATATATATATATATATATATATATATATATATATATATATATATATATATATATATATTAGCTATTAGCAGCACAAAAAAAATTCAGAGCTTTATATGTGTGTGTTTGTGTATATATATTATATATATATATATATATATATATATATATATATGTGTGTGTGTGTGTGTGTGTGTGTGAGTGTGTGTGTGTGTGTGTATTCATTTTGCACCTATCTGTTCTGTTCAATATTACTTTCATATTGAAGTCCATGGTTATAATTATTCATAAGTATGTAGTGTCATAACTACATCTCTGACGTTTATAACAAATGAAACAGTTTGAAAATCGGTTGAAAATTGATCAAGTTATGGTTATTTAAAAGTATATGCACCATTAAAACACACTGTTACGAGTGAGCGAGCTGCCTGTGACAAGATGGCCGCCAGTTGCGGACGGCGACCTCCATTGGCCAACAGCGCGCACGAGACATCTATGCTGCGTCCCAATTCGCATACTTATACTACGTCCTAAAAGTATGTACTTTTTTTGTGAAGAAAAAGTATATACTTTTGAGTGTGTAGCAGAAAAGTATGCACGCTTCGGGACATACTACTTCACCATCTTTAACGGACTCTGTCGCTTAGTTACGTGCATCCCGTCACCGTCACTGCCCTGTCAATCATCGTCAGATTCGTCACAGTTCAAATCCTCCACATTCAGATTAATCTCCTACCGTATCGGAGAGAAATGTAGCCGCTCGTTGATCTGCCATTTGTGGGTCTTTAATGCAGAGACTCTCCTCATGTATTTACAGTTTAAATATAATGATGCATTTAAAAGTTAATGGCCAAACGTGTGATTACAAAAGTTCACAATGCTGCTGCGGGTGAAATATAATGTGACAACACTGAATAAATATATTTTTGTCAGGTTAAATATTGATAGTTGGTCACTTAAACCCCTTTATCTAAACTTCTCTACTTAACCGTTGAACTCGCACATCCGTCATGTTTGTAGTTTTTTAACGGTTTTTATCCGCGTTTGTAGTTCTAATCGAATCCTCGTCCAACTCGCAATGGGTTGTGGGAAATATCAGCCGTTAGAGTGCACATCGATCCATACATAGACAGTAAAAGAAATGGACACAGCGACCCCATTGACGTCTACGGCGAAATAATGAAGTCAACCTAGGGACACTCACTTCCTGATGGCTGAGCGAACTGCGCAGGCTCAGACTGAGCTTGACGACGTAGATGTGACGTGAGCCTCCTGTCTGACAGCTGTGAGTCTTCTAGTAGATGTGGAAAGCGAAATCTGAATCACGTTGTTTAAATATTTTCTCCCGTTGCTTTTGGCTCACTATGGGCTTCTCCCCATTCTTCCCCCTTGACTTTATCAGACTAGTCTCCAGGACATGTCTCCACGTCCCCCCGACTGCCTCATAGACAGTAAAAGATTGCCTGGGAGTGTCTCCTCAGGTCTATACGGTAATTTCTCAACTGTGCGACAGGGTCGCGTTGGTTATGACGCAATCGTTAGCCTATTTTTACAAAAACAGCTTCTGCGGGGCGATAGTGTAAGATACAAGGTAATGGAGCCTTTTATACATTGTCGTGTTTCTTTAGAAATAAACAATGGACAAATGGAGTCTTTAAACGCCTCAGATGTAAAGTTATTCACTGTCAAAGTGACTCAAAAATGAATGGGAGTCAATGGGATGCTAACAGCAGGTGATGGCTTGGTTAGCAATGGCAGCCCCTAGGGGTGGAACGCTTTCCGAGCGCTAGATTACCCCCTTGGATCCATACTGTGAATTCGGACCGGAAATAGTAAACCATCCGGGAATCTTTGGAATACTCTTTTCAACATACTACGATTTGGGACACACTAATTCTATTTTCAAATACTATTTAGGATGGATAGTATGCGAATTGGGACGCAGGGCTAGTCTTTATTATGGATATCTATGGTTGTAACAGTGTATTTTATACATAGGCCTATATCAGCCAGTGTTATATTCACCATTAGGGGGCGCTTGAGCGCTAAACCCCTTGTATATAAATTGGGAGTAGAGTAGAAGAAGTCAGTTTGTTTGGAAGAGGGAAGCATGGGATTAATCTTGCATCTCCAGCAACACACGTTGCTCCTGATTGAGAACTTTTTGTTTCATGTTCAATCATGTAAGTTTAATTTCTCCTTACGTTGTGTATTTGTTTTCACCTGATGTATATAATTTATGTGTGGGCTCAAACTATACTGCATGAATTGCCAAGGCTCCACATATATGGATATTAAGTGACTCCTAACCCATGGATGGTTCTCACTGCATGTCCTTATGGAATATCAAATATCCTGATTTTGTGGACTATATTGTTTTGGTGGATTATTTGAAGAACATATGGGTCTTTTTTGGGTGGGGTTTGGACATCGTCTTAAACTTTGACTATTTCAACCTTCATCGTAGTGATTCCATATTTGCCCAAAAAAATCATTCATCCACAACCCTCAGCTGATCTGAGAAACATTTCTTATTTTCATTGTGCATTCTTTTTTTTCTATTGATTTGTATTTCTTTGACTTGCTGTACTGGTATTAATTCAGTTTATTTCAATGTATTGCTCTGGGTATTTTTCTGGTGTACCTTAAACATTACCTTTTATATAAAGGTATAATAATTGCATTTGGTCTCTATCATTTGTGACGATATACTGTGAAACATACTAAGATATGCACTCAAAAAAATGACTTGTTAAGTTTACTTAAAAAATATGTGGTAAGTGGTTACACAACTATATTAAGCAATTTTTACAAATAATAGAAAGCTGTCAGAATACACACAGAGCATCTCAGTTTGTTGCGTATGGGGCGGCATATCCGCTGACCAGTCAGGGTGACCTCTGACCCCGTCGAAAGCACCAACAGTGGCACGTGAGCATGCACCTTCTTAAGCTGATTATGCCTAATAAACCAACTACGAACATAGTCATGTAAGCGTGGTAACCCGTTTTCTTTTATCAGAGTATGGTCATAAACGGCGTAAGCATAAACCATTCTACACAGGTTATTTTTTGCCTCTTACCAGGGGCTTAGCTAAAGCCTAGTTCACACTGCCCGATTTTTGCCCCGATTTTGAGTTGCCGACAGGTTTTATGAAATCGCCGACAAATGCCCGAGATCACAGGCAAATCGGTGGTCGTGCACGCGAGTGACAATCACGCAGTGTGAATAATCAAAGACGCGATCAGAGAGAATCGCCGACGCCGGTGAGATATTTGGCATGCTAAATATCTGGACCTGTCGGCGATTGAAACTCCTGCTGTGTGAACTGCGTTCTGACTGAAAATTACACCAACAGCCAATGAGAGAGTGAGATACAGGGCAGCGGGAGGTTCAGGGAGGAGTTATAGAGAAGAATATCAGTATTTTAATAGATATATTTACAATTCTATCAAACAGAAACAAAGGCCAAACATTTGCACATCCAGCCACAGCAGCAGCACATTACAAAATTGTTTATTTACCTCAAACTGTCTTTGCAGAACACAATCCTGGCTCCCTCTGTCTCTCCAACAATTTCTTCCGCCATAATCTTTTTTCTTTTTCTCCACAAATCAGCGCACATACAATTTGAAGCAAACTTTGTGCAGTTTATCATTTTTAATAACAATTCAAAGTCTCGGGCGAGAACTCCGGTCTGACGCACGTGTGATCTCGCGTTGTTTACTTGTCACATCGCACGTGTGTTTGGGAAACGTAGTTTGCGCACCAGAGAGAGAGAGAGTTGTCGGCGATTCTTCGTCTTGTTCAGTCTCGCAGTGTGAACTCCTCTGTCGTCAAACCATCGGTCAGTGTGAACACAGCAGTGACTGAATGATACCCCAGATAGTCATGCAGTGTGAAAAGAGCAGTGACCCGACGAGTTTGAAAATCGTGCAGTCTGAACTAGGCTTAAAGGGGGGGTGAAACACTCAGTGTCAGTCAATCTCATGTCAATCTTGAGTACCTATAGAGAAGTATTGCATCATATATCCGAAAAGTCTTTCGTTTTATTATATTTATAAAAGAAATATAGGCTGTACCGAGTCTTTCCGGAAAAACCGAGCGGCTGGAGGCATATCGTGTGGGCGGAGCTAAAGAATGACAAGCACGCAAAGCGGTGACGTCCTCAAGCGTGGAGAAACCCATGGCGATCTCAGCTAATACAGATAATGATCCAGATTCATTCGGAGGCTGAAATAAATTGAACAGGAGAAACAGCAGCAGCAGGACGTCCGTCTCTGTGGTATGGACTGTATTTAGTGTCCTGTCAACATTTGTGTGTCTTTACTGTCTCTTTGCACATCAGACTAGTGTACATAAGTTAGAACAACACAATGGAGTAACCGTTAGCGCATTTGAATGACGAAGCACGCGATCGTGTCGTTTACTGATGTTTATTTACGCGACGATAGCCGACAGCACAGACATCTGAAGCAGTTTAACTCACCGGCTGCTCCCAAAGCAGAACCGAACCTTTATCACTGGGACCGCGCCGTCAAAAACACACTTCTTTGGTATGATTTGGTGAAGTCCTGACAGCAGTGAACGGTGGAAATCCACGATGCTGTGAAGCTTCCCGTCATTTCTGCGTTCAAATCGGTTCAAATGCAGCGCTGCCTTCCCGGAATGGGAATAAAGTGGAGCGCGGCGCCTGGATTGACTGGATCTGCAGCTGAGCGAGTGTTTACGGCGTGCATTTCCTCTCTCGCTCTAGTCACGAGCGCGCGCACCCTACCGGGATACAACACAGCCCATACAAGGACCTTCCGCTCTATTAACGTCAAGTCGACCCATACTAGAAAAAAACTCGCCAAAACTTGTGAGAAACCGGAAGGAGTATTTTTAACACAAAAATACTTCATCAAACGTCCAACATTAGTTTTTGAAACTTTGTCTATGTTTCGGATGGGAATCCAAGTCTTTAACAGTGTAAAAAGCTCAGTATGCATGAAACAGCATTTCACCCCCCCTTTAAGGGCGGGAAAGTTAGGACGATTCTAAGGGCCCAGAGTTTTATTAGTAATTGTAAATGTAATAAGTAAATTGTTAATGTATAGTTCAACCAGAGTAATCAATTTAATACATTTAAAAAAGTACTTTATTCCTGTGATCAAAGCTGAATTTATCCTCATTACTCCAGTCTCGAGAGTCACATAATCCTTCAGAAATCCTTCTAATATGAGGATTTGATGATCAACAAACATTTATGAAATTATCAGTGAATCCTCATATGAGAATGATTAGTGAAGGATCATGTGACACTGGAGTAATGATGATAAATTCAGCTTTGATCACAGGGATAAATCACACTTATTTATTCACTTAGAGAAGTTATTTTACATTTGAATAATATTTTACAATATTACAGCTTTTTTTTGTATTTTAATAACATAAATGCAGCATCGGTGAGCAGAATAGACTTAAAAAAAAAAAAAAAAAATTCATAGCGTTCTCTAACTTTACAACTTTTTTTTTTCTCTAACTCTGACAATGATTTTGGATCGCTATAGGTTGTCCGGTGTGTTTGGTACCATAGGGGGCCCAAGCTCTGATTCTTTCATAGGGCCTGAAATTGCTAGCTACGCCCCTGCCTCTTACCCTGATTTCACGCTGCATGTAAACGCATTAACCTGCTTTCTGTCGGCTTACTGAAGTTTGCATGTATGATAGGTGACAAACCCAAACTTAGAGCAGATTTAAACGCATGCAGCGAGTGTTTTGCATGAAATAAGGACACGCATCACAAACGCAGACTCTTTTAAGACCCAGAAAATTGTAAAGATGTGTTCTTATCTCCTCTGCCACATGAGATGAGAACACATCTTTACAATTTTCTGGGTCTTAAAAGAGTCTGCGTTTGTGATTAGTGATCGACCGATTATTTGGATGTTTGTGCTGATAACCGATATAAAGAACCGATATTTACTGATTGTGTTATTTCTGTTTTTTACATTTACAGCAACAGCACTGAATGGCGCTTTTTAAACAGTCATTTTTGCAGTTTCACTCCCTTACATACAGAACAAAAGACATTTACATCAATAAATAGTCAGAATTTGTTTTTTTAAATACAGTGCAAAGTCTTTTTAGCATTAATGCTGTTTTACCTTTTTAATTTATAAATACAGCCATATAAACAACAGGCAAAATACATTTATAAAGTCTAAAGTTTTCAAATGGAGAACAAATGAGAGTCGAGTCTATCAACTCCCCATATGAGCATAAATATTAGCATTCATTTTAAATACAGTTTTAAAAGGTTTATGTGTTTAATAGACTAAAGAGTCAATATTCTCTGGAATATGCAAACATTGTAAAAGCTGATGTATTCGCGGGTTTGATTATTTTCCTAAAGAGTCCCTCATTTAATACGGTATCAAAATGAATGTTTGTGTCAGTCTATGAGATGCTGATGACAGCGCTGTTTTCATCTCTGCGTTTAACTTACACGTCTCGCGGAGATAGGCCTAATAATTAATTTCCACGGAGCTGTAATTAATTCGATGTTTATTATAAAACATAAATGTTATATAGCAGACATTAATATAATTTAAGCAGTTTTAAACAAGTCGGTCTTGTTTGCATACGGTGACTAAAGTTAGCCTAACATGCTGGAGCAACAACTCGGTGAGAGAGCGGCTGAACGCGACTGAGAATAAACACAGAGAGAGAAATAAGGTCGGCGCTTTTATTTCCAACATTCTCCCATCTCATTCATTGATGTTTTATTTCATTCATGTGAACTTACGTCTTTATTGCGACATGACGGATTACCTGACTGACTCCCGTCAGTGAGTTCGTCTCTACTTAGCGCCAAGTTTAAACTACATAACTATACATATCATCTCATGACATCTTATTTGAGGTTATCTCAATTGTGCATAACTGTTATGTTAAACAAAGTTGATTAATTAAGGGATGCAGGTTATTTTACCATTGAACATCGCTGTTGACTCATCATCTCCCATCAGACAGTCCGTTAATGGCGCGCTTGTATGCAATTCTCAAAACGTCCACAAGATGGCGCCATTTATCGGAAAATCCGATATTACAAAACCGATACCCGATTATGGGAAATGCTTAAATATTGGGAATCCGATATATCGGTCGATCACTATTTGTTATTATGTGTCCTTATTTCATGCAAAAAAGTAGAAGAGGTTCAGTCAAAACTCTGTATCTGGAACTGATGAGGGCTAATATGAGCCGTAAATCTCCCGCTAGCACAGTGCACGCTTTATTTAACATCACAACTGACGTAACATTAGGAAAACTCAGAGTCCGATACAGACATTATTATTTTTGAAGTCACAAAATGAAAACACGGTTTATTAATAAAGTCCTGTAAACGCGGTTTATTTACGTTGTCAGTTTACTGGTGTGCATGTAAACGGGGAAAACTGGTTATTTCAATAAGCTGATATTTGTGAGTTATAGCTTAGTGGTGTGCATGTAAACGCGCTCGGTGACCTCGGACCACGAGGCAATGGAAGATGGTGGCCTGGTCTGTGGGAAATCATTTTATAAAAGTATCTTTAAAACAGTCCCAGCTTGTACTGTAATTGTATTTATTCTCAAGAGTTTTGTCATTTGTTTCTTTATTTAAAGAGTCCATATCTCATTTTCAAACAAAAGGAAAATTAATAAAACTACAGAATATTAATTTGTACAACAATACTCCAAAACATTTCCCTAAATTTCAGACTAAATCCTCCATTAAGGAATGTGATTACAAACATATAATAGGCTTCTAAACAGAGCAAAACAAAAATGACAGCAAAACATTGTTTTATAAGTTATGCGTTCTATTGTTCGGTGCTTTCTAAATTGTAATATATGGTGTTTTCCCCATATCATTACTAGAAACTAATTAAAACATTAGCAGAGTTATAGAGGCACAGATTTAAGTTTATCGTTTTAATCCTGTGGCCTGAATTTCTAATATAAACTGATTTGATATAATGATAATGATCACTTTATACAGTATATAAACTATAACCAGCAGGTTTTACTGAGCAGTCGATCAGAAACACACACTGCAGGGTGACATTTGTACACAATTGCAAAGTATCTTTTCCTGAGTTTTCATTTCTAATAAATTAAATTTCGAAACAAATAGGATATATTGATCAGCGCAGCTCTTCGTCTGCTCTGACGCCCGATTCCAGTCTTCTCTTACCTGAGCTTTACGTTAGCAGCCGTCAAATAAGGTCACATCACAGGGTTCGTCTGGGTAAAGCGCTCGCTTTAGGGGTCAATCTCATGAAAACATGTTCAGGTCATTTCACCACAAAATCAAAAGAAAAACGATGGATATTTTATGACCATTAAGAATTGTGCACTGTGACTTTAAGAACATTCCTTCACAATTTTTTTTATCATTATTTTTCATTGTATATATTAATTGTATTATTTGTATATTTGTATTATTAATATATATTGACATTTTAAATTAGAATAAATTAAAAGCAATACAAATATTACAATGTATAAATATTCACAGGTAAAATACTATATTTTTTTCATTTCAAATGGAAGGCCTTTCCATCACATAAGGGAAAAAATTATTTTGTACATCATAATTATGCAAAATTGCCGTAATTATGAATTTTAAGTCATATGTCAAAGTCGAAATTGACATAAAATTCATAATTATGACATAAGTTGAAATTGACAAACTGTTGAAATTTACATAAGGCATAATTATGTCAAAAATTGACAATTGTGAGAGAAAAGTAAAAACTGACTATATAATTAGATATACCGGTACATGAAATTATAATTGAAAAAGACGATGATATGAAAGTAATAATTACGACAAGCGGAAATTATGTAGTCATAATATATATCGTAATTATGACAAAGTTGAAATTGATAAACAGTCAACATTTACATAAAGGATAATTGTGTAATAAGCCATTATGTCATGAAAAGTCTATTATGTCAAGTCAAAATTGACAAGCAGTCATAATTATGACAAAAAGTGTAATGTCATAAGTCAAAATGTACATACTAAGTCATATTTAGGAGATGAAAAGTACAAATTATGATTCAAAAAAATGATAGTCATAATTAAGACAAGTCAAAATTGACGTTGAGTCATACGACATAAAAGTCCAAATTGAGTCATAATTATGATTTATGAAGAGGTCATTAGAAGCCAAAATGTACATTTTAAAATATTTAGGAGATGAAAAGTCAAAATTATGATGGTTATAATAATGACACAATTATGGCATAGTCTAATCTGTCATAAAACAGTCATATTTAGGAAATGAAAAGTCAATTATGACTGAAAAAAATCCTAATAATGACAAAAAAGCCATGATTACGACAAGCTGAAATTATGAAGTCAAATGTCGTAATTATGACAAAGTTGAAATTGACAAACAGTCAAAGTGTACATAAGACATAATTATGTAATAAAAAGCCAAAATTATGTTATGAAAAGTCTATTATGTCAAAGTCAAAATTGACAAGCAGTCACCATTACATTAGTCATAATTATGACAAAAAAAGTCTAATACGTCATAAAACAAAGTCAAAATTATGACTGAAAAACTCTATATACATAAGACATAACTTAATTTCGGCTTGTCATAATTAAGGCTTATGTCATAATGTCATACGTCGAAATTAGGACATAAATGTCATAATTATGACAGTCAAAATTGTGACTTATCATAATTTAGACTTATGTCATAATTGACTTTCTACCAGAGTAATATTTTTTCCTCATGTGGTGGAAATGGTCTTCCATACGGTCTTAAGAACATAATGTCGTGATGCGAAACATCTGATCGGTCCTGAAAAAGCGTCTTCATTTCCCTGTGATTTTGGGCTGTCCTGAACATGTTCATGAGATTCAGTGTTTGTTTGTACGGATCATATGTATTGCTGGGGTTTCTGGGCTTTGGAGGCTGAGTTCAGGTTTTTGTGTTTCTCTGCAGAATCGCCGTGAGGTGCGGTCGGCGCTTCTGAATTAATGGACACACAGAAAAACGAGAGAAAACATGAGGATTACTCGGGAACACGCTTCACTTCTGAACTCTTGACCACAGAAAGTTTCCTGTCATGTTGAACTCTGATAAACATCAGAGGAGCTGATATTACTGGATCTGCTCTGACGTCTTTCCTTTACACAAATATAACATTAAAGCCAAAGGATTAGTTGACTTTTAAATACACTTATGCTGATCATATCCTTACCCTCATGTCATCCGAGTTGTCCATATCTTTCTTTCTTCAGTGGGAAAGAAATGAAGGTTTTTGATAAACATTCCAGGGCTGCGTTTCCCAAAAGCATCGTAAGCCTGAGTTGATCGTAAAAACAATCGTACGAGTGATCTTAATATTAAGGTCTGTTTCCCAAAAGCATCGTAACTTAAGTAGCACTTGAAACTGATCGTAGATCTACGAGAGCTCTGGAGTAATCGTAAAGCTCAAGTGTATCGTAAGAAGAGGGCGTTATGAGGTCCCCTACAGGACAACCGGCAGATTACACCTTTAACTTTATTCAAGTGCATTGTGATCATACTATAAGGTTTTTTGTTTTTATGAGGGCAGGCAACAAACAAACAAAAATGACAAATACACATCTGAATTAAATGACAGAAAAAAAGGAATATGTAGAAAATATACTTCAAAAACTGGAAAAAATAGAGATAAACTCAAAAAAATATGTCAATGACTTGCTGACGTGCACGAAAACCAGCCATGGACTGGACATTCCTCTGCAGTGCCCTCTTTTTTTTGTCAGGCTTGCAAAATCCTGCCATTTCTTGCAGACCTCTTTGCCCGATCTTTTAGCTAATAGGCTAATTTAACTTTAAATTTGGTAGCAATGTCCTCCCAGATGTTTTGTTTCTCTTTGTTTGTACGATGACCTTTAAATCTGTTGAAAATAATACCTTTTCCCGCTCCACCTCCTCTAGAAGGATATTGATTTAGTCTTTTTGAAAGGTATCTTTTTTTTCTTTTTTTTTGTTCAGCCATTTTGTCAGTGCCTCAGCCTGTTGGTAGCTGCTTATTTGCTTATAATATATATAAAAGTTGCTTATAATTATTAGTTGAACCGTTCAGAGGAAACAATTCCATATAAGGTTATATTTCATTTACACATTAAGCAGACGCTTTTATCCAAAGCGACTTACAAAAAAGGGGAGAGTAATAGAAGCAACGAAACAAACAAGGCCAACAACCTGTACGAGCTGTAAGAAGTCTCAATTAATTAGCACAGTACACAAATATTTTTTTTGATTTTTTTTTTTTTTTTTTTTTTTTTTTTTTATAGCCATCTACAATAGCCACCTACAATAGCCACCTACAACAAAAACTCACGTACGCAAAATACAGAACACTGGATTTTGATAGCCATGATAACAACCCTAATTGTTAACCCTAATAACAACCCTAATTTCAGCACTTCGCAAATGGACCTCGACTCAGCGCGTTCTCGCGTGTTCATGTTAAGTACATTTGTAACCCCGTCATGGAAACCAGGGACACAAGTCGGCAGCTCTACTTTGAGCAAAATGAGAGAAGCGTTTTTTTTTGTTTTTTTTTTCAAATTATGTGATTTTCGCTTTTTTGCAGAATCTGTTAGTTGAAATCACGAAGAAGCCTCTCCGTGTTTGAGATGGCATTAATGGTATATTTAAAAGCGTATATTTTGAGGTTGAAATCACCTTGTTTTGTCTGTGTGTATTTCCATACTGGCTTTTGTTATTGCCCCGCCATCCAAGTGGCTAATTATTCATGCAGCGCTCTGGCCAGCTGTAGAGATGATCTGAACGACAATGATAGCGCATTATAAGACTGAATAATACTCTAATCTACAACTGAGCGAAGATGATGAAGAGGAAGAATGTATCAGACTGGCGTCAGATGAGTTGGACCGTAAGAAATCAGAGGCGATATCGATAGTAACATTTGACAGAGATAAAGACAGAGAAATGGGTCTAATCTTTAACCGTGGCTGTAGTGTAGGGGTAAGGCGTATGTCATCAAGTTTTGACGATCAGATTAACTCAATCAGAGGTTCGAATCTGCCTTTTGCCACACTCTCTCTACTCCCTTTTCTCATCACATATCAGATTGGAAAGACATTTATTTTCAAAAAGAATTGAGAAAATATTAGAAAAGTGGAAATAAAGCATCTAACGTGTTTATTAATAAGTGTTTCTCGGTTAGAGTGTGGCAAAAGACGGATTCGAACCTCTGATCGATGTGCGTCAACTTAATGACATGCGCCTTACCCCTACACTACAGCCACGGTTACGGACTTAACCCATTCCTCTGTCTTTATCCCCTTCAAACAGACGCTCAGTACATCCACTAAGAAGACCTCGGCAAACAGAAAGTGTGCCCGAACGACTTATTTTTTTATGAGGTGTTTCTTATGGGGTGTGTTTCCATAAACACCAAAGTTTGTCGTTTTGTGTTCATTCTAAGAACACACACACACACACACACACACACACACACACACGTTATCTCATGTTTAGACCTTCCCATACCTACCTATTGTTCTTAACTGTCGTTTTAATTGTAATCGTTAGCATCGTATCACTTGCCAAAAACCCCATTACTATAATGGGCTTTTAGATGGTAATGTCAGCATCTTTATTATTAGTAGTATGCGGTCTGATTTTTCCCGTTGCTTCTGTTGTTACAGCAACCATGCAGCTTTACAGGGGGTGTGGCTTATCTAAATGAGATGTAAATGAGCCCTATTGTCACTCCCAGCAGGTGAGAACAGGTGAGAACTGCAAAACTTTAGAGGCTGTTTTATCTCGTTTAAACTTTTCTAAAGGCCTACATTCAGATGGACACAACTTCTCCAAATATTATCAGATGTCCATGTGTTACACATCGTTGGAAAGCTTGGAGACTCCACTTTCAGAATCTGTGATATAGAATAACTCAAAATGCCCCGACTTGTGTCCCTACTTTCCGTGACTGGTCACATTTTTGGGAAATGCACGTGGAATTGCTGCGAGTGATCATAACTTTGCTCGTAGAACGTGCTCTTTATAGCTAAGATACACCGTTCTTAGGAAACCCGGCCCAGGATTTTTCTCCATATAATGGACTTCAGTGGGCCTCAAACGGCTCGAGTTTCAGTGCACAGAACCGAGCACGGCCAGCATTTGTGCTTATAAAACTTAAACATTTGTATTTTGTGTGTAAATGAGCGATGGTTTGTCTAGATGCGAGTCTGGTGTCGTTTAAAGCCCTCTGAAGCTGCACTGAAACTGTCATTTGGACCTTGAGCCGTTTGAGGCCCATTGAAGTCCATTATTTGGAGAAAATCCTGGAATGATTTCATTAAAACCTTCATTTTTTTTCCCACTGAAGAAAGAAAGACATGGACAACTCGGATGACATGAGGTTGAAGAAATTATCAGCTAAAGGTTATTTAAAAGTCAACTAATCCTTTAAGAGTAAAAACACATGAAATGGGCTCAGTAGCTGGCAGTTAGATTGCTCTTTTCCATGTTTTGTGTTTGCTGATGTGAACCGGTCTTGAGTTGAAAGTTTTATCAATAGATGTCTTACTCTGTAGATTTGCTAGCGCATGCTCCAAACCCTTCATAGCTTTGGCCTGGTTACTCCTGAATCTGGCCAAACCAAACTCCTACAGGAAGAACAGACACACGATCAATGCTTGTGATGCCATAAAACTTGTGGATGTTTAGGTCAACCTCCATTCCTTTCAAACAGATGGGAAATGTGTGTTTTGGTCACCTGTATGGGTCTGGAAAGGCCGAAGACTCCTGAGGAGATCCAGGCTTCTCTGGTGATCCGCGTCCAGACAGGCCGATCCGGCTCGCCAAGAAACACACAGCGCTCCACCACACGCTGGTAAAACACAGTCATTTTTATATATAATTATATAAAATATAATATATAAATAATTTTTTTATAATTTTTTATTTTTATTTTTTTCTGTTATAGCGCCACCAAGTGGTCAAACTCCCCGTTTTATTTACTGTGACCTCAGTTTGAGCTCCTACACGTGTACCAAGTTTCGTGCAAATATCTTAAATTGTTAGAAAGTTCTAGCCATTTAAACAGCAGGTTAATTTTTTTCAAAATGAATATATAACATTGAAAATATGTTTGATGTTTTCATATGAAAATACCATATGAAAAGGCAATGCAGGATTTAAATTGTCTTAAAGCTACACTGTTTAACTTTTTAGTTTATTCTTAGCTAAAAACACTTAATTCTTTCAAATATATGTGCTCATTAATGTATATTTACTTCTTTCAAGTAACAAAGTATTCTCGTAAGTTTATAATATGCCATTGAAAATACATACGGATGAGGGGTTCGAATGCCGGTCGTCATGTTGCCCCTCCATTTTGAAAGTACAGAAGCCAAAGAGGGACATACCCGTAAATTCAAGCTTCGCCTTTCGCGTTTTAACACTCGATGGCACCTTGTCGAATGTGAAGAGGGGGATTGCCATGTTAATCTTGGACTAAATCGGCCACCGTAGGAGTTAAAACGAAATCAGAATTGAGAGGAACCGAAACTATTATTCACTAGATGGTCATATACCTTTACACCGCTAGATGGGGAAAATATCACACAGTGGAGCTTTAAAACGACATAGGAGCACAATTTTAGTAGATAAAGTGGCCGCTTAGTTGGCTGTTTGTTAAAGGGGGGGTGAAATGCTGTTTCATGCATACTGATCTTTTTACACTGTTAAAGACTTGGAATCCCATACTAAACAGACAAAGTTTCAAAAGTTAAGGTGGACGTTTGTTGGGAGTATTTCTTTGTCAAAAATACTACTTCCGGTTAGTCATAAGTTTCGGCAAGTTTTTTGAGATCATGCGTCCCCTTTGACGTTAATGGGGGCGGAATTTCCTTGTATGGGCCTTACGGACAATTCTACCGGAAGAGCGTGAGAGAGAGAGAGAGAGAGAGAGAGAGAGAGAGAGAGAGAGAGCGAAAGTAACAGGCTACGCCCATCAAAGCGCTGGCTTGTAGGATGCTGCACAGGTGATGTGCACATAACAATGTCACCAAAAAAGTGCGTTTTTGGTTGCCAGACCAAAGACAGTCCTGCACAGATTCCCCAAAAACCCCGCGGTAAGGCAACAGTGGATGTAATTTGCTTTTCCGGATCAGCAACTGAGTTGCGCGAATGTTTATATCTGTTCGCTGCATTTCGGTGCCGACTGTTTCATAAACAAGGCCCAGCTCGACGCCGGATTTTCCCGATCGCCTAATGCTGAAGGATGGAGCAGTCCCAACGATAAAGGTCCCAACGTTAGAACCGCGGGCGGTGAGTGAGACTGCTTCAAATGTCTGTGTTTTTGCCTATGCCCATCAAGTAGCCCAAACATGATCACGTATAGTTAATTGATCAATGGAGCATGCGATGTGTAGTGCGTGTACATTTGTTTAGCTGGCCACTATATGTGTAACTTTATGTTTGTGTATTGTAAAAGCACTCCAAACAACAATACACAAAGAGTGGGGAAATATGTTGAACTAAATAAGCGCGCTTCTTCATTCAAATGCGCTACTATTCCGTGTCTTTCTATGTAAACACTAACTTAGCCTGCCGTGCAAAACCAGTCCGCTTACTAACGTTACAATTGTCTACACAAACCACGCGTAAACACACACACACACGTGCACAACTGCACTTCCCACATGTACACCTTCAAAGACAAAAATACGACGATATAATTCAAGTATAAATATGTAAATAACACAAGCCGCTAAGCATATTATATAGTTAGTGTATAACTTGTACCACATAGAGACGTCCTGCTCTAGTCGTTTTTGCTGCTGCTCCTGTTCAACTGCAGCCTCTGGGTCTGATTCCGGATCATAGATGTATGGCTGTATCTGATTAAAAGCCATATTTTTATTTTGAATAAAGTTTTTTTCCCGCTGTTAGGGATGACACAGCTTTACGACGCACTCAACACAATAGCAGCGGCGCGCACACGTCATTATTTAGCTCCGCTCACACGACACGCCCCCACCCGCTCGGCTTTTTTCGGAAAGACTCGGAACAGCGCATCTTTCTTATATAATTATTAAAAAAATAAAGACTTTTCGGAGATATGCAGGATGCAATGCTACTCTATAGGTACTCAAGATTGACATGACACTGACTGAAACTGAGTGTTTCACCCCCCCTTTAAAAAAACAAAACAAAAAAAAAACTTTTTTTTCAACAGGGAGTCTGCGTCAGCTCAAGACTTCTGCATCTGCTTTAAAACCATGACTGCGGTTTTGAGTAATGAACCAGGCTGGGAGTTTTTAAAAGCCTCAGGAATCTTTTGCAGGTGTTAAGAGTTAATTAGTTGATTCAGATGATGAGGTTAATAGCTCGTTTAGAGCAGTGGTTCTCAAACCTGTCCTGGGGACCCCTCACCACTGCACATTTTGAATGTCTCCCTCATCAGACACACCCAATTCAAATCTTAGTCTCTACTAATGAGCTGATGATTTGAATCAGGTGTGTTTGATGAGGGAGACATGTAAAATGTGTACTGGTTGGGGGTCCCCAGGACAGGTTTGAGAACCACTGTTTTAGAGAACCTTTTCATGATATGCTCATTTTTTGAGACAGGAATTTTGGGTTTTCATGAGCTGTGTGTCAAAATCATCAGTATTAAAACAATAAAAGACCTGAAATATTTCAGTTGGTGTACAATGAATCTAAAATATATGAAAGTTACATTTTTATCATTACATTATGGAAAATAATGAACTTTATCACAATATGCTAATTATTTGAGAAGGACCTGTATGTCCGTTTCAAATGTAATTGTTTCATATTGACTTAAAACCGTTAGTCTTTGACTTGATGTTTTTATTTTCAAATAACATGTTTCAGTCAGGTAACCCAATCAAACAAGACATTCACATAATTCTTTTCAAAGGGGCTGAATTCGGAGAGTAAATGTTTAAATAAAGTGCTATTTTGTGCTAGCCTGACGAGCCAGACCCACATCAAGATGTTTGGTCTGGAAACTCACCATTGACAGCTCAATCAGAGGGGCGGATAAACGGTTGTCTTTCAAACTCCCTCTGCACGCGATAGGATAGCGCTACACCAACCAGAGCAACGAAGGTACCTCCAAACACATCTTCCCTTTTTAAGAATGACTTCAGTGCCGTTCTTTGTTCTTTTCTCAGAGAAAAGCTTAACTCCAAGTCTTCCAGAGTCGCGGTCAAAGCTGATTCGAAAGACCGCCGTTCGCCAGTTTCTGTGTTTACTAGAAGCACGCAAACGCAACTCGGCCGTCGTCATTATGGTCCCGCCCACTGACTCTATACATGATGTGATTGGCCCGTCCAGATTGTGAGGAATACAGCTCAGAAGGGTATTGAGAGTTCCTAGACGACACTTGCGGGCAGATTAAATTTGCTGCCGCTAGGGTGCGTCTAGATTTCTAGGCTAATTTTGTGCATTAACAAGATAAGAAAACGGAGACACTTTTTTATGTTTAATGTTCTGTTATGTTGGTATTTAAAAGTTTGAACTCACCAATTAAAAAGTCGGTTAACATGTGAAAAAAATTATCACTTCCTATTGTAAACTGTAAATTCCTCACTAAATAACTGCTCATTTGAAGAGAAGTACTATTATTAAATTTGACTTCAGCGAATTTCTGTAATTCTTTCACAAACACGAGCAGCTTTCCCAAGCATCTACGTCATACTTTATCTATTTTTGCTCTTGAAAGCATGTTGACTATTTCAAAATAAACTGTGAGGGTGAGGGTGAGGGTGAGGGTGAGGGTGAGGGGTGAGGGGTGAGGGGTGAGGGGTGAGGGTGAGGGTGAGGGGTGAGGGGTGAGGGTGAGGGTGAGGGGTGAGGGGTGAGGGTGAGGGGTGAGGGTGAGGGGTGAGGGTGAGGGTGAGGGTGAGGGTGAGGGTGAGGGGTGAGGGTGAGGGGTGAGGGTGAGTGTGAGGGGTGAGTGTGAGGGGTGAGTGTGTGGGGGGGTGACGACAGAGATTGTGTGTGAGAGAGATTGTGTGAGTGTGTGTGTGTATACGTTTGTGTTTGGGGGGTGAGAGATTGTGAGTGTGTGTGTTTGGGGGGGTGAGTGTGAGTGTGTTGGGGGGGTTGTGAGAGTGTGAGTGAGAGTTTGTGTGTGTTTGGGGGGCGGGGGGGTTTGACAGATTGTGTGAGTGAGAGAGTTTGTTTGTTTTACCATAAATGTAGCGTGGTTTACGTTCCAGGTGAGTGTGGTGAGGCTTCTGTTCCCGGGGTCGACGACAGAATCCTCGATGATGTAAACCGTGCGCGACAGGTTTCCGGGGAAAACGCGCTCCGCCCAGCGAGGCATCCGATTGGTCTTCGTGAGGAGCCGTCGGGACAGGAGGAGGTTATCTGAGGTCACCTCGCGGAAAACCACGTCCTCTGTCAGAACATGAGTGCTGAGAGAAACACGGTAAAAACATGGTAAAAATTAGGGATGCAACAATAGTTAGTCCACGGTTCAATACATACCTCGGTTTTAACCACGGTTTCCGGTTGGGTTCGTTTTTTTGCTATTCTATCATTAGGCGACTTTTTTTATTGCAGTACTCTTTCTTTATTTTACGTAAAAGACTTTGAAAAACCTTACTTAAAGGAATACTTCACGCTTTTTCATATTAAACTGTTATTCCCTAAACAAAGACGAGTTGATACACACCTCTCTCATCTCAGTGTGTGCTCTTAATCTCTCTGACGCGCGGTGACGATCTGATAGCATTTAGCTTAGCCCACTAAGCCCAGTTCATTCACTATGGTACAAAACAGAGAAGTTAGAAGCATAGACTGTAAAAAAATATGGTGTAGTGTCCTAGACGTCACCAAGGGATTCCGATAAGCCTTTCTGAAGCGTAAAGTAGAGAAGAGCGAAAGTAGTACCCGTGTGTGTGTGTTTCAGTATCTGTGTGTTTCAGTACCCGTGTGTGTTTTCAGTACCCGTGTGTGTTTTCAGTACCCGTGTGTGTTTTCAGTACCCGTGTGGTTTCAGTACCCGTGTGTGTGTTTCAGTACCCGTGTGTGTTTTCAGTACCCGTGTGTTTCAGTACGTGTGTGTGTTTTCAGTACCCGTGTGTGGTTTCAGTACCCGTGTGTGTTTTCAGTACCCGTGTGTGTTTTCAGTACCCGTGTGTGTGTTTCAGTACCCGTGTGTGTGTGTTTCAGTACCCGTGTGTGTGTGTTTCAGTACCCGTGTGTGTTTTCAGTACCCGTGTGTTTCAGTACCCGTGTGTGTTTTCAGTACCCGTGTGTGGTTTCAGTACCCGTGTGTGGTTTCAGTACCCGTGTGTGTTTTCAGTACCCGTGTGTGTTTTCAGTACCCGTGTGTGTTTTCAGTACCCGTGTGTGTGTTTCAGTACCCGTGTGTGTTTCAGTACCCGTGTGTGTTTTCAGTACCCGTGTGTGGTTTCAGTACCCGTGTGTGTGTTTCAGTACCCGTGTGTGTTTCAGTACCCGTGTGTGTTTCAGTACCCGTGTGTGTTTTCAGTACCCGTGTGTGTTTCAGTATCTGTGTGTGTTTCAGTACCCGTGTGTGTGTTTCAGTACCCGTGTGTGTGTTTCAGTACCCGTGTGTGGTTTCAGTACCCGTGTGTGTTTTCAGTACCCGTGTGTGGTTTCAGTACCCGTGTGTGTTTTCAGTACCCGTGTGTGTTTTCAGTACCCGTGTGTGTTTTCAGTACCCGTGTGTGTTTCAGTATCTGTGTGGTTTCAGTACCCGTGTGTGTTTCAGTATCTGTGTGTTTTCAGTACCCGTGTGTGTGTGTCAGTACCCGTGTGTGTGTGTGCCAGTACCCGTGTGTGTGTGTGTCAGTACCCGTGTGTGTGTGTGTGTGTGTGTGTGTGTGTGTGTGTGCTTGTTTTTGTGACATATCAGGACAAAAATGTGTATAATAACATGTGTATGACACAGGTATTACACAAAATGGTGACATATCAGGACATTACCCCATGTCCCCACTTTTCAAAATGCTTATAAATCATACAGGATGAGTTTTTTTGAAAAAGTAAAAATGCAGAATGTTTCCTGTGTTGGGTAGGTTTAGGGATAGGGGCAGTGTAAGGGGATAGACAATACGGTTTGTACAGTATAAAACCCATTACGCCTATGGAATGTCCCCACAATTCACAAAAACAAACATGTGTGTGTGTGTGTGTGTGTGTGTGTGTGTCAGTACCCGTGTGTGTGTGTGTGTGTGTGTGTGTGTCAGTACCCGTGTGTGTGTGTGTGTCAGTACCCGTGTGTGTGTGTGTGTGTCAGTACCCGTGTGTGTGTGTGTGTGTGTGTGTGTGTGTGTGTCAGTACCCGTGTGTGTGTGTGTGTGTGTGTGTGTGTCTGTGTGAGTACCCGTGTGTGTGTGTGTGTGTCTGTGTGAGTACCCGTGTGTCTGTCAGTACCCGTGTGTGTGTCAGTACCCGTGTGTGTGTCAGTACCCGTGTGTGTTTTCAGTACCCGTGTGTGTTTTCAGTATCTGTGTGGTTTCAGTACCCGTGTGTGTTTTCAGTCTCTGTGTGGTTTCAGTACCTGTGTGTGTTTTCTGTATCTGTGTGGTGTCAGTACACGTGTGTGTGTGTGTGTGTCAGTACCCGTGTGTGTGTGTGTGTGTGTCAGTACCTGTGTGTGTTTTTCAGTACCCGTGTGTGGTTTCAGTATCTGTGTGGTTTCAGTACCCGTGTGTGTTTTCAGTATCTGTGTGGTTTCAGTACCCGTGTGTGTGTCGTCAGTACCCGTGTGTGTCGTCAGTACCCATGTGTGTGTCGTCAGTACCCGTGTGTGTGTCTTCAGTACCCGTGTGTGTCTTCAGTACCCGTCTGTGTGTCAGTACCCGTGTGTGTTTTTCAGTATCTGTGTGTGTGTGTCAGTACCCGTGTGTGTTTTCAGTATCTGTGTGGTTTCAGTATCTGTGTGGTTCCAGCACCCGTGTGTGTTTCAGTACCCGTGTGTGTGTCAGTACCCCCGTGTGTTTTAGTACCCGTGTGTGTGTCAGTACCTGTGTGTGTTTCAGTATTAACGCGGAATCTAGTGTTAACGCAGATTTTCCCGGAATTTTACATATTTGTAATAATTCTGATTTGTGTGGGAGCAGAACGTATGTCTGAGGAAAATGCAGACCGGGGGAAGCAAATCTTCGCGACACAACCCCTCCCGTCATTTTAGCTCCCTCTTCAAAACAATGAAAGTATGGCGAATTTGGTCTCCGCGGATCTGCTTTCGTCAGCGAAAAAGTTACGAAACTCGACGCTAACGCCGGTTTCACACTGCACGTGCAGGCAGCGCAGAAACTTTGCGTATGAGAGCGGGAGCTGCGGCTCGTGGATTGCAAATACAGACAAATACAGTCCATTCTGTCAGATTTTCCGGTGTTCTGCTCGACCCCTGTCATCTCGTGCTTTGATTTATGATTGGCACATTAGGCAGCAATGCATATCTCTTGCAAATGCGACCGTCTTCCCCTCTGTTCCAATCACATGCATTTAACATGCTGTATATGGGTAGTTTACATGATAAACGTAACCTTAAAGTTAAGATAAGCCTCTAGTTTTAATCATTTAAAGGGGCCTTTGAAGTTGGGGGACTTCTGGCAGTGTTGTGTGTTCGTGTATCTTTATTTTTCACAGCTCTGGATCATAATGGTTATTGTTAAACACACAGAACAATTCAATACTTGATTTCATGGTGAAATTTGTTATTTTTTCATGTTAATTTTCAGCTTTAAATGTTTTACTTCATAGTACTGTATGTAAAAGATGATTTATGAAATTTTTTTGTTCTTTTTTAATTTTTTTACTTGAAAGAAAAAGCTAATGCAGCACTTTCATTTTAACTTATATAAACTAATATAATGTATTTTACGGGAAAGTTTAAAGCTCATAACCATTAATATTTGAAGTGCAGTGTTATGTTGCATCATGCTGTATGTGTCCTAAAAAGTAAATGTGATGTTTGTTACCTCAATAAATTTAAGGTCATTCCTATTTTTTGTTTTATGTTCTATTATATTAACATTAAAAGCACACTCTTTTTTCACCAAAATAACAGTGAAGGGTAAAAAAAAAACTGAATTCCCAAAACATTTAACGGAAAAAAGGGAATCTGCAAAAATTAAAACGGAAAAAACGGAATTTGGGAAAAAATAAAACTGATTTTATAGGGCCGTGTGTGTGTTTGGGCACCCGTGTGTGTGTTTCAGTACCCGTGTGTGTGTTTGGGCACCCGTGTGTGTGTTTGGGCACCCGTGTGTGTGTTTCAGTACCCGTGTGTGTGTTTGGGCACCCGTGTGTGTGTGTGTTTGGGCACCCGTGTGTGTGTTTCAGTACCCGTGTGTGTGTTTCAGTACCCGTGTGTGTGTTTGGGCACCCGTGTGTGTGTGTGTTTGGGCACCCGTGTGTGTGTGTGTTTGGGCACCCGTGTGTGTGTGTTTGGGCACCCGTGTGTGTGTGTTTGGGCACCCGTGTGTGTGTTTCAGTACCCGTGTGTGTGTTTGGGCACCCGTGTGTGTGTGTGTGTTTGGGCACCCGTGTGTGTGTGTTTGGGCACCCGTGTGTGTGTGTGTTTGGGCACCCGTGTGTGTGTGTTTGGGCACCCATGTGTGTGTGTTTGGGCACCCGTGTGTGTGTGTTTGGGCACCCGTGTTTGGGCACCCGTGTGTGTGTGTGTGTTTGGGCACCCGTGTGTGTGTGTGTTTGGGCACCCGTGTGTGTGTGTTTGGGCACCCGTGTGTGTGTGTGTGTTTGGGCACCCGTGTGTGTGTGTTTGGGCACCCGTGTGTGTGTGTTTGGGCACCCATGTGTGTGTGTTTGGGCACCCGTGTGTGTGTGTTTGGGCACCCGTGTTTGGGCACCCGTGTGTGTGTGTGTGTTTGGGCACCCGTGTGTGTGTGTTTGGGCACCCGTGTGTGTGTGTGTTTGGGCACCCGTGTGTGTGTGTTTGGGCACCCGTGTGTGTGTGTGTGTGTGTGTGTGTTTGGGCACCCGTGTGTGTGTGTTTGGGCACCCGTGTGTGTGTGTTTGGGCACCCGTGTGTGTGTGTTTGGGCACCCGTGTGTGTGTGTGTGTGTGTGTGTTTGGGCACCCGTGTGTGTGTGTGTGTGTTTGGGCACCCGTGTGTGTGTGTGTGTGTTTGGGCACCCGTGTGTGTGTGTGTGTGTGTGTGTGTGTGTTTGGGCACCTGTGTGTGTGTGTGTGTGTGTGTTTGGGCACCCGTGTGTGTGTGTGTGTTTGGGCACCCGTGTGTGTGTGTGTGTGTTTGGGCACCCGTGTGTGTGTGTGTGTGTTTGGGCACCCGTGTGTGTGTGTGTGTGTTTGGGCACCCGTGTGTGTGTGTGTGTGTGTGTTTGGGCACCCGTGTGTGTGTGTGTGTTTGGGCACCCGTGTGTGTGTGTGTGTGTGTGTGTGTTTGGGCACCCGTGTGTGTGTGTGTTTGGGCACCCGTGTGTGTGTGTGTGTGTTTGGGCACCCGTGTGTGTGTGTGTGTTTGGGCACCCGTGTGTGTGTGTGTGTTTGGGCACCCGTGTGTGTGTGTGTGTGTGTGTGTTTGGGCACCCGTGTGTGTGTGTTTGGGCACCCGTGTGTGTGTGTGTTTGGGCACCCGTGTGTGTGTGTGTGTTTGGGCACCCGTGTGTGTGTGTGTGTTTGGGCACCCGTGTGTGTGTGTGTGTGTTTGGGCACCCGTGTGTGTGTGTGTGTGTTTGGGCACCCGTGTGTGTGTATGTGTGTTTGGGCACCCGTGTGTGTGTGTGTGTGTGTGTGTGTTTGGGCACCCGTGTGTGTGTGTGTGTGTGTGTGTGTGGGCACCCGTGTGTGTGTGTGTGTGTGTGTGTGTGTGTGTGTGTGTTTGGGCACCCGTGTGTGTGTGTGTGTGTGTGTGTGTTTGGGCACCCGTGTGTGTGTGTGTGTGTGTGTGTGTGGGCACCCGTGTGTGTGTGTGGGCACCCGTGTGTGTGTGTGTGTGTGTGTGTGTGTGTTTGGGCACCCGTGTGTGTGTGTGTGTGTGTGTTTGGGCACCCGTGTGTGTGTGTGTGTGTTTGGGCACCCGTGTGTGTGTGTGTGTGTGTTTGGGCACCCGTGTGTGTGTGTGTGTGTGTTTGGGCACCCGTGTGTGTGTTAGGGATGCACCGAAATGAAATTCTTGGCCGAAGCCGAAACCAAATAATAATGAAATGCTTGGCCGAAGGCCGAATACCGAACGCAGTGTTTCACATTTTTTCCATTTATTTGGCAATTGTTTTACCATTACAATAATTAAATAGTAAAAATTTGCTTTTAACTATTTTGTGTTGCTTTTCAGAGAAATAAATCAAATAACAAAAATACAATTTCAAAATATTTATTTAACACGAACATTTTTTTAACATTCCAGCAGATATTATACAAACTAAGCACAACATAACTTAAAATAAATAATTAGTAAATTAAAAAATATATTTTTAATTGGCTGTCTTTGAAGCCCCCCTTCTTGAATAGCCTATGTTAGGCCTATAACTGACTGCTGAAAGAAAGTAACTCTCTATGTCTACAACAACAAATGTGCATTGAATAGTGCAAAAAAGGTGGATGAACTCACAACAAATAAATAACTGTCCTAGACATAAGCCTACTTAGCCTACTTCTTCAGGAAAAGTGGCAGGTTCTTCTTTATGAAAAGTAGCTTCTCTGCTTTCTCACATGAACGTCGGTTCCTCTTCTCATCGATGACATGAGATGCAGCTCTAAACAGTGCTTCCACACTGCTGATATGTTTGCTGCATAAAGCGCCCGCCTCTCACTCTATGTGGGTTACTGTTTGATCGGGTCATTAAAAACGTCATTGTTCGGCAAAAATTATTCGGCCTTTTTACTTAATCGGCCGAATGCCGAAAGTGCTTTTTTTGGCTGTTTTCGGCCGAATAATTTCGGTAGCCGAACATTTGGTGCATCCCTAGTGTGTGTGTGTGTGTGTGTGTTTGGGCACCTGTGTGTGTGTGCGTGTGTGTGTTTGGGCACCCGTGTGTGTGTGTGTTTGGGCACCCGTGTGTGTGTGTGTGTGTTTGGGCACCCGTGTGTGTGTGTGTGTGTTTGGGCACCCGTGTGTGTGTGTGTGTGTGTGGGCACCCGTGTGTGTGTGTGTGTGTGTGTGTTTGGGCACCCGTGTGTGTGTGTGTGTGTTTGGGCACCCGTGTGTGTGTGTGTGTGTGTGTGTGTGTGTTTGGGCACCTGTGTGTGTGTGTGTGTGTGTGTTTGGGCACCCGTGTGTGTGTGTGTGTTTGGGCACCCGTGTGTGTGTGTGTGTGTTTGGGCACCCGTGTGTGTGTGTGTGTGTTTGGGCACCCGTGTGTGTGTGTGTGTTTGGGCACCCGTGTGTGTGTGTGTGTGTTTGGGCACCCGTGTGTGTGTGTGTGTGTTTGGGCACCCGTGTGTGTGTGTGTGTGTTTGGGCACCCGTGTGTGTGTGTGTGTGTGTGTGTTTGGGCACCCGTGTGTGTGTGTGTGTTTGGGCACCCGTGTGTGTGTGTGTGTGTGTGTGTGTTTGGGCACCCGTGTGTGTGTGTGTTTGGGCACCCGTGTGTGTGTGTGTGTGTGTTTGGGCACCCGTGTGTGTGTGTGTGTTTGGGCACCCGTGTGTGTGTGTGTGTTTGGGCACCCGTGTGTGTGTGTGTGTGTGTGTGTTTGGGCACCCGTGTGTGTGTGTTTGGGCACCCGTGTGTGTGTGTGTTTGGGCACCCGTGTGTGTGTGTGTGTTTGGGCACCCGTGTGTGTGTGTGTGTTTGGGCACCCGTGTGTGTGTGTGTGTGTTTGGGCACCCGTGTGTGTGTGTGTGTGTTTGGGCACCCGTGTGTGTGTGTGTGTGTTTGGGCACCCGTGTGTGTGTGTGTGTGTGTGTGTGTTTGGGCACCCGTGTGTGTGTGTGTGTGTGTGTGTGGGCACCCGTGTGTGTGTGTGTGTGTGTGTGTGTGTGTGTGTGTGTGTGTGTGTGTGTGTGTGTGTGTTTGGGCACCCGTGTGTGTGTGTGTGTGTGTGTGTGTTTGGGCACCCGTGTGTGTGTGTGTGTGTGTGTGTGTGTGGGCACCCGTGTGTGTGTGTGTGTGTGTGTGTGTGTGTGTGTGTGTTTGGGCACCCGTGTGTGTGTGTGTGTGTGTGTTTGGGCACCCGTGTGTGTGTGTGTGTGTTTGGGCACCCGTGTGTGTGTGTGTGTGTGTTTGGGCACCCGTGTGTGTGTGTGTGTGTGTGTTTGGGCACCCGTGTGTGTGTTAGGGATGCACCGAAATGAAATTCTTGGCCGAAGCCGAAACCAAATAATAATGAAATGCTTGGCCGAAGGCCGAATACCGAACGCAGTGTTTCACATTTTTTCCATTTATTTGGCAATTGTTTTACCATTACAATAATTAAATAGTAAAAATTTGCTTTTAACTATTTTGTGTTGCTTTTCAGAGAAATAAATCAAATAACAAAAATACAATTTCAAAATATTTATTTAACACGAACATTTTTTTAACATTCCAGCAGATATTATACAAACTAAGCACAACATAACTTAAAATAAATAATTAGTAAATTAAAAAATATATTTTTAATTGGCTGTCTTTGAAGCCCCCCTTCTTGAATAGCCTATGTTAGGCCTATAACTGACTGCTGAAAGAAAGTAACTCTCTATGTCTACAACAACAAATGTGCATTGAATAGTGCAAAAAAGGTGGATGAACTCACAACAAATAAATAACTGTCCTAGACATAAGCCTACTTAGCCTACTTCTTCAGGAAAAGTGGCAGGTTCTTCTTTATGAAAAGTAGCTTCTCTGCTTTCTCACATGAACGTCGGTTCCTCTTCTCATCGATGACATGAGATGCAGCTCTAAACAGTGCTTCCACACTGCTGATATGTTTGCTGCATAAAGCGCCCGCCTCTCACTCTATGTGGGTTACTGTTTGATCGGGTCATTAAAAACGTCATTGTTCGGCAAAAATTATTCGGCCTTTTTACTTAATCGGCCGAATGCCGAAAGTGCTTTTTTTGGCTGTTTTCGGCCGAATAATTTCGTTAGCCGAACATTTGGTGCATCCCTAGTGTGTGTGTGTGTGTGTGTGTTTGGGCACCTGTGTGTGTGTGCGTGTGTGTGTTTGGGCACCCGTGTGTGTGTGTGTTTGGGCACCCGTGTGTGTGTGTGTGTGTTTGGGCACCCGTGTGTGTGTGTGTGTGTTTGGGCACCCGTGTGTGTGTGTGTGTGTGTGGGCACCCGTGTGTGTGTGTGTGTGTGTGTGTTTGGGCACCCGTGTGTGTGTGTGTGTGTGTGTTTGGGCACCCGTGTGTGTGTGTGTTTGGGCACCCGTGTGTGTGTGTGTGTTTGGGCACCCGTGTGTGTTTGGGCACCCGTGTGTGTGTGTGTGTTTGGGCACCCGTGTGTGTGTGTGTTTGGGCATCCGTGTGTGTGTGTGTGTTTGGGCACCCGTGTGTGTGTGTGTGTTTGGGCACCCGTGTGTGTGTGTGTGTTTGGGCACCCGTGTGCGTGTGTGTGTTTGGGCACCCGTGTGCGTGTGTGTGTTTGGGCACCCGTGTGTGTGTGTGTTTGGGCACCCGTGTGTGTGTGTGTGTGTGTTTGGGCACCCGTGTCTGTGTGTGTGTGTTTGGGCACCCGTGTGTGTGTGTGTGTGTTTGGGCACCCGTGTGTGTGTGTGTGTGTGTGGGCACCCGTGTGTGTGTGTGTGTGTGTTTGGGCACCCGTGTGTGTGTGTGTGTGTTTGGGCACCCGTGTGTGTGTGTGTGTGTGTGTGTGTGTTTGGGCACCCGTGTGTGTGTGTGTGTTTGGGCACCCGTGTGTGTGTGTGTGTTTGGGCACCCGTGTGTGTGTGTGTGTTTGGGCATCCGTGTGTGTGTGTGTGTTTGGGCACCCGTGTGTGTGTGTGTGTTTGGGCACCCGTGTGTGTGTGTGTGTTTGGGCACCCGTGTGTGTGTGTGTGTGTGTTTGGGCATCCGTGTGTGTGTGTGTGTTTGGGCACCCGTGTGTGTGTGTGTGTTTGGGCACCCGTGTGTGTGTGTGTGTTTGGGCACCCGTGTGTGTGTGTGTGTTTGGGCACCCGTGTGTGTGTGTGTGTTTGGGCACCCGTGTGTGTGTGTGTGTGTGTTTGGGCACCCGTGTGTGTGTGTGTGTGTGTTTGGGCACCCGTGTGTGTGTGTGTGTTTGGGCACCCGTGTGTGTGTGTGTGTTTGGGCACCCGTGTGTGTGTGTGTGTTTGGGCACCCGTGTGTGTGTGTGTGTGTTTGGGCACCCGTGTGTGTGTGTGTGTGTTTGGGCACCCGTGTGTGTGTGTGTGTGTTTGGGCACCCGTGTGTGTGTGTGTGTGTGTTTGGGCACCCGTGTGTGTGTGTGTGTGTTTGGGCACCCGTGTG